>NC_135238.1:188565072-188611748 GCF_051348905.1 Ranitomeya variabilis | reverse complement strand
CCTGCAATTCCGCATTTTAATGAACATGTTGCTTTTTTTTCCGCGATGCGATTTTTTCGCGGAAAAAAAGGCTACATTTGCACAAAAAATGCGGAATACACTGAAAATAATGGGAGGCATATGTTAGCGTTTTTTTCGCGTTTTATCACGTTTTTATAGCGAAAAATACTGAATGTGTGCACATGGCCTTACACTGCCACTACTTACTTGGACAGGGAGGGATATCCCTACATTATACACTTTACCATTAACTGGCTTTGAGTTTAATCTAGTTACTAATGCAGGCTTGTTTGAATTAAATTATCGACTGTGGTTGGTCCCTGCTCTGTAAGCAGTTACCTTGGATATTTTCATGTTTTTAAAGGAAAGGTGCCGCAATTTTGTTTTTGTATTAAAAATGACTGTTTATATAAACAATTATTTTTAATACAAAATTATTTTTTTTAACCTTAATATCTTTTTTATTATTAATTATTTTTGCAGCCACTGGGCGCCGCCATTTTGCTTTGCAGGAGTGTAAGAGTCCCAGCACGACACTTACTCTCTGCAACTACGGCGGCCCAGGGCATATGACTCAGCAGTCGGGAGCCGACCGCAGTCACCGCATATCTCCTGCTCTGATGTGGCCACGCCCCCCTGGGCTGTCTCCACATCACAGCAGAGGCAGGAGGGCAGCGCCATGTTTCTTCAGCCCACAGTGTGTGAGCTCCACTCACTGTGACTGAGAGATGCGCTGTTATAGGAGAGACAGCTCCAGCTGCCTCTCCTTTCACACTGTCAGCAGTCGGCCCGGCCGTTCCCTGTCCTCTGCTGCCTGGTGCCCTGGCTCTAATCTCTAGAATCGCTAGAGAGAGTGAAGTGCTCCGGTCTGATGTCCTCTATCAGGAGCTGCAGAGAGGTAACAGGGGGGGAGGGGGAGAATCTCTGTGCTGCTCCCGCCCGGGGCTCCACAGGAGCACTAAGATGATGGCTGCCATGGCAACCTGACAACATGGGCCCCTAGGGGCCATAACCGACGCCCCACTGGGTTTGCGCCTCTTAATGTTGTCAGAGATTGACTCAGCGTATAAGTGGTTAAATAACATCAGCTGTTAGCCACACCAGTTTCATTTAAGCCACACCCCTTTACCATGAAGCCACACCCCTTTACATAGTTCCGTATTAAAGGGATTGTCCATTATTCCAGCTTTTAACCTTCTGTAAAAATGATATGGTCTCTACTCACCGTCCCCTGCCCCAGCACCAGCTCCCTGGCCTTTGTGACATCACAACTACAGTGTGCGACTGCTGCAGCCAATCACTAGGCTCATACCGTCTACTAAGCATCACGATGGAGCTCACTGATTGGCTGCAGCGGTCACATGCTATAGTTGTGATGCGTTTCCTTTTTCAGACGTCTGCACGAAAATAAACCATAGCAATCAGCTCTGATTATTGCAGGTGGTAAACGTTTTCCCTTTTATGCTTAACCCCTTCATGACCTTGGGATTTTCCGTTTTTCAGTGTTCGTTTTTCACTCCCCTCCTTCCCAGAGCCATAACTTTTTTATTTCTCCATCCATATGGCCATGTGGGGGCTTATTTTTTGCAGGACGAGTTGTACTTTTGAACGACATCATTGGTTTTAGCATGTCGTGTACTAGAAAATGGGAAAAAAATTCCAAGTGCGGTGAAATTGCAAAAAAAGTGCAGGCCCACACTTGTTTTTTGTTTGGCTTTTTTGCTAGGTTCACTAAATGCTAAAACTGACCTGCCACTATGATTCTCCAGGTCAGTACGAGTTCATAGACACCTAACATAACTAGGTTATTTTTTATCTAAGTGGTGAAACAAAATTCCAAACTTTGCTAAAAAAAAAATTGCACCATTTTCCGATATCCGTAGCGTTTCCATTTTTCGTGATCTGGGGTCGGTTGAGGGCTTATTTTTTGCGTGCCGAGCTGACATTTTTAATAATAACATTTCGGTGCAGATACATTATTTTGATCGCCTGTTATTGCATTTTAATGCAATGTCACGGCGACCAAAAAAAAACGTAATTCTGGCGTTTCGAATTTTTTTCTCGCTACGCCATTTAGCGATCAGGTTAATGCTTTGTTTATTGATAGATCGGGCCATTCTGAACGCGGCGATACCAAATATGTGTAGGTTTGATTTTTTTGTTATTGATTTACTTTGATTGGGGCGAAAGGGGGGTGATTTAAACTTTTATATTTTTTTTATTTTTTTCACTTTTTTTTAACTTTTGCCATGCTTCTATAGCCTCCATAGGAGGCTAGAAGCAGGCACCACTCGATCATGTGATGGGGGTCGGCGATGCGATCATTTCCGGCCACCCGGCCGGAAGCGGTAGTTAAATGCTGCTGTCTGCGTTTGACAGCGTCATTTAACTAGTTAATAGGCGCGGGCAGATCGCGATTCTGCCCGCGCCTATTACAGGCACATGTCAGCTGTTCAAAACAGCTGACATGTCCCGGTCTTCAAAGCGGGGCTTCTGACCTCGGACGTACTATCCCGTCCGAGGTCAGAAAGGGGTTAAACATGGCGGCTAGATATTAGTCAGATCGTATGGGATAGTGCATTCCAGAAAACTGGGGAAGCTGTTGTGAATTCCGTTCTCAGGCTCCCTCCTGTGGTCATGAGTGGTACTTTGTGAGTTCTGTTCATGGGATCCCTCTAGTGGCTTTGAGGGATACGGCTGGTCTGTAGCTGGGCTCCAGCTGCCTCGTTTTCTGCTATGCTGGATGCCTATTTAACTCCACCTGGACCTTTACTTGTTGCCTGCTGTCGTTGTATTCAGTACTGGTTCAGATCTCTCTGGGACTTCCCTTGTGACCTGTCTCCTCTTGGAGAAGCTAAGTTCATGCTAGTTCATTTTTGCTCAATGCTTTTTGAAAATGTTTCTCAGTATATGATGAGTTCAGTCCAGCTTGCTTATATGCTATTTTCTTGCTAGCTGGAAGCTCTGGGGTGCAGAGTTGCGCCCCTCACATCGTGAGTCGGTGTGGGGGTCTTTTGTATTCTCTGCGTGGATAATTTTTGTAGTATTTTATACTGACCGCACAGATTCCTTGCTATCTTCTGAATATTTAGTTATTAGCGGGCCTCATTTGCTAAAACCTGTTTTCATTTCTATGTTTGTGTTTTCCCCTTAAACTCACCGTTATTGTTTGTGGGGGGCTGTCTATACTTTGGGGAAATTTCTCTGAGGCAAGTGAGGCTTTGTTTCTCTCTAGGGATAGCTAGTTCTCAGGCTGTGAAGAGGCGTCTAGGCAGAGTCAGGAACGCTCCACGGCTGCCTATAGTGTGTGTTGATAGGATCAGGGTTGCGGTCAGTAAAGTTCCCACATTCCCAGAGCATGTCCTTTATATCTGGTTTACCTATCAGGTCATTTCATGTGTTCCTAACCACCAGGACCATAACAGTACAGCAGGCCAGTAAAGTGTTAATGCATCGCAAAAGAGGGATAAGAGAAGTTCTGAGCTCATTTTTTTTTTCCTCTGCAGTGTGTTTAGCCTCTCTCCTCCCCTTAATCTCTGGGTGGTTCAGGACTCAGCTGCAGATATGACAGAAAAAGAAGTCTCGCACTCAACTTAAGTATATTTGCAGATTTATTTGGTGCTGAGGTAGCACTGGAGAAACGTTTCAGCCTCAATTAGGCTTTCATCAGTCACTACAACATTCAGGATGAAAACAAAATATAATACAGTGTACAAATGAACAGCAATAAAAAACAATAAAAAACAAAGTATATACAATTTATCAAAAGAGCCATACTTGTAAGATAATATAAATTTCATATCAGAGTAGTACTATGCCTAATATCATCGCTCAATATAATGATTGGAAATAAACAAAATATATTCTGGAAAAAGTATTCTGGAAAAAAGCACACATACCGTGCTGTGTCTTTCACGCTGCATGAACAGTAGTGATGGTCAGGACACAAGTCATGTGTGATGCCTACAAATGGCGTGATAGAAGAGGGTATTGGTATATGACCGTGTGAACGGAAAGGATATGGATGACAATGTGCTTAGTAAGATAGTAGTACTTACACTAGGTGGTCACCTTGTGGACACGTACAATGGTAATAGAGACCGGATACTGAGTAAATATAAGTCACTGATAGTGAAAAACAAGGAAGGAACAGGTAAAGGTATAGGCCGGTGGTATATAGTAATATATGCTGTACGAGCAAGACTCCCTGTGTATTTACCTCAGATGGGCTGGCCCGGGTATACGGTAATCTGTACCAAGGTAACCAGATGAGGAATCCGTGGCTAGATGAAATATCAAATAGGGGCTAAATGTCACCGGAGGTAGATAATGTAATGGTGCGTCCTGACATATGGTGTGTTCCCGACATACCTGGAGTGGAGCCGCTGTGGAGTAGATGCGATCTTACCAGACGCGGTGTCCACCGCTTGTCTGGGATCCTAATGTGAGCGGCGCTATTTGAATCTTTAGGTGTGCGTCCAACCGGAAGTGACGTGGTGTAATCGCCGTCGGACCGGAAGTCCATGGCTGAGCGTGTGTGAGGAAGTGTATGCGCTCCACGGTGTAGGCGGTGCTGCGTTCCACAGTGTCCGCACTACTAGGGCGAGAAAAACAGCTCAATGCTGCCTAAATAGCCGGTGGCATGTAATGAATTCCAGTATAGGGGCATGAAAGATATAATATTCGTATTGGGACACAATACACATACATTACAAGAGTGCCAACAAACAGGATGGATCTCAGCGTGGTCCGTGGTGAAAAGTGGCACAGTGAATAGTGATCGATCCGGTGAAGATTCGTGCTGTGTCAGACATCATTAATATAGTCGATTCTACAAAACGAGAAAAAATATGTCAATTACACAGATCATATCACATATGCAGTGTAACATCTACTGTAATAATACCAATAAGAGTGATAATATCCTCAGATGAACGCCGTTAACTCATATTCCCTGTTAAGTCCCTTTGGAGATAGTGTATCTAAAGAGTGAATCCAATATGCCTCACGTTTCTTAAGCATAAGTACCCTATTGCCCCCCCTGCGTTGTATGGGGACATGCTCCAAAACCTGGAATTTCAACTGTGAAATACTGTGTCCTGATGTATGAAAATGATAGGGTAAGGGTAACAAAAGATTATTGCAGCGTATAGTAGATTTGTGCTTCGACACTCGATCCCTAATGGGTTGCGTCGTTTCACCTACGTACAAAAGCCCACAGGGGCATTTAACCACATAGACCACGTAGGCGGAACTGCATGTGAAATACCCCCGAATTTTGAACTCCTTACCGGAGTATGGATGTCTGACAACATTCCATTTTAGTACGTTGTTGCACTGGACACAATTTAAACAAGGGAAGGTGCCTTCCCTTGGAGTGTCCAGGAAACTCTGTCTCATATTGGTTTTGGTGCCAATGTCTGCTCTGACTAAATTGTCTCGTAGACTGGGGGCCCTTTTGAAGCATGGGAGGAATGGTTGTTGGAACTCCTTCACTTTGGGAAAAGCATTGGAAAGGATAGTCCAGTTATTCCGTATCGCCCTATGTAATTTGTACATGTAGGGGTGGAACGAATGTACAAAGGGGATTCGTAGGGAGGTATCCATCCTGGGTCTACTTGTAGTGGTTCTAGAAGTTTCTAGTAGGGATGAGGGATAACCTCTAGCCCTAAATTTTGTTGTCATTTCTCTTGTACGTAATTCTCTAGTGTCCCTATTGGAGACTATACGTTCTACCCTTTGGTATTGTGCTCTGGGTATGGATTTCTTGGTCCATCCCCCATCGACCAAGAAATCCATACCCAGAGCATGCAGTTCAGCCTACGTGGTCTATGTGGTTAAATGCCCCTGTGGGCTTTTGTACGTAGGTGAAACGACGCAACCCATGAGGGATCGAGTGTCGAAGCACAAATCTACTATACGCTGCAATAATCTTTTGTTATCCTTACCCTATCATTTTCATACATCAGGACACAGTATTTCACAGTTGAAATTCCAGGTTTTGGAGCATGTCCCCATACAACGCAGGGGGGGCAATAGGGTACTTATGCTTAAGAAACGTGAGGCATATTGGATTCACTCTTTAGACACACTATCTCCAAAGGGACTTAACAGGGAATATGAGTTAACGGCGTTCATCTGAGGATATTATCACTCTTATTGGTATTATTACAGTAGATGTTATACTGCATATGTGATATGATCTGTGTAATTGACATATTTTTTCTCGTTTTGTAGAATCGACTATATTAATGATGTCTGACACAGCATGAATCTTCACTGGATCGATCACTATTCACTGTGCCACTTTTCACCACGGACCACGCTGAGATCCATCCTGTTTGTTGGCACTCTTGTAATGTATGTGTAACCACATTCACCCTGATTTACCATCACTATACCCTATGGTCCACCTAATATACTGAGTAATTGCCCGGATCTTTTTTCCTCTTGGATAATATGCCCAGCTGTACTGCATAGTTCACTGCCTAGCTATATAGGCACGGTGTTCTTTCTCCAACATGAATTACATTCACTAGACTCTCAGAGTCCTATCTCCCCCTGGCTCCCTTTCTTGGCTGATCACGCCCAGGTCTGTTTACATTCACCAATAGCGAGTGTTTTCCACTGCCCCCCTTCTTACGGGTCCACCCATTTTCTCACTACCTCATTAAGGTGTGTCCCAATACGAATATTATATCTTTCATGCCCCTATACTGGACTTCATTACATGCCACCGGCTATTTAGGCAGCATTGAGCTGTTTTTCTCGCCCTAGTAGTGCGGACACTGTGGAACGCAGCACCGCCTACACCATGGAGCGCATACACTTCCTCACACACGCTCAGCCATGGACTTCCGGTCCGACGGCGATTACACCACATCACTTCCGGTTGGACGCACACCTAAAGATTCAAATAGCGCCGCTCACATTAGGATCCCAGACAAGCGGTGGACACCGCGTCTGGTAAGATCGCATCTACTCCACAGTGGCTCCACTCCAGGTATGTTGGGAACACACCATATGTCAGGACGCACCATTACATTATCTACCTCCGGTGACATTTAGCCCCTATTTGATATTTCATCTAGCCACGGATTCCTCATCTGGTTACCTTGGTACAGATTACCGTATACCCGGGCCAGCCCATCTGAGGTAAATACACAGGGAGTCTTGCTCGTACAGCATATATTACTATATACCACCGGCCTATACCTTTACCTGTTCCTTCCTTGTTTTTCACTATCAGTGACTTATATTTACTCAGTATCCGGTCTCTATTACCATTGTACGTGTCCACAAGGTGACCACCTAGTGTAAGTACTACTATCTTACTAAGCACATTGTCATCCATATCCTTTCCGTTCACACGGTCATATACCAATACCCTCTTCTATTACGCCATTTGTAGGCATCACACATGACTTGTGTCCTGACCATCACTAATGTTCATGCAGCGTGAAAGACACAGCACGGTATGTGTGCTTTTTTCCAGAATACTTTTTCCAGAATATATTTTGTTTATTTCCAATCATTATATTGAGCGATGATATTAGGCATAGTACTACTCTGATATGAAATTTATATCTTACAAGTATGGCTCTTTTGATAAATTGTATATACTTTGTTTTTTATTGTTTTTTATTGCTGTTCATTTGTACACTGTATTATATTTTGTTTTCATCCTGAATGTTGTAGTGACTGATGAATGCCTAATTGAGGCTGAAACGTTTCTCCAGTGCTACCTCAGCACCAAATAAATCTGCAAATATACTTAAGTTGAGTGCGAGACTTCTTTTTCTGTCTATAGAAGGATTTGGGTACCTAGTCTCTGCACCAGAAGTAGCAGTGCACACGGTGTTTTTTCTATATCAGCTGCAGATATGGACATTCAAAGTCTGTCCTCTAGTGTGGATTATCTCACTACAAGGATACAAAGCATTCAGGATTATGTAGTTCACAGTCCTATGTCAGAGCCTAAAATACCAATTCCTGAGTTGTTCTCTAGAGATAGATCTAAGTTTTTGAATTTCAAAAATAATTGCAAATTGTTTCTTTCTCTGAGACCTCGTTCCTCTGGTGACCTTGCTCAGCAAGTTAAAATTATTATTTCTTTGTTACGTGATGACCCTCAAGATTGGGCATTCTCCCTGGCGCCAGGAGATCCTGCATTGCTAAATGTGGATGTGTTTTTTCTGGCGCTTGGATTGCTTTATGAGGAACCTAATCTAGTAGACCAGGCAGAAAAGATTTTGCTGGCTCTTTCTCAGGGTCAGGATGAAGCAGAGGTTTACTGTCAGAGGTTTAGGAAGTGGTCTGTGCTCACTCAATGGAATGAGTGTGCCCTGGCAGCGATTTTCAGAAAGGGTCTTTCTGAAGCCCTTAACCCCTTCCCGACCTTTGACGCATACGCTGCATCATGAAAGTCTGTGCCAATCCGACCTATGACGCAGCGTATGCGTCATGGAATGATCGCGTCCCTGCAGATCGGGTGAAAGGGTTAACTCCAATCTCACCCGATCTGCAGAGACAGGGGGAGTGGTGCTTCAGCCCAGGGGGGGTGGCTTCACCCCCCCGTGGCTACGATCGCTCTGATTGGCTGTTGAAAGTGAAACTGCCAATCAGAGCGATTTGTAATATTTCACCTAAAAAACTGGTGAAATATTACAATCCAGCCATGGCCGATGCTGCAATATCATCGGCCATGGCTGGAAATACTTAAGTGACCCCCCCACACCCACCGATCGCCCCCCCAGTTCTCCGTTATGGGGTCCGGTCCCCTCCGTCCGCCTGCCAGCTCCCCCGTCCTCCTGTCCGCTCCCTCCTTGTTTGGATTCACCCCCCCCTGTGCTCCAATCCACCCCCCCACCACCCCTTCATACTTACCGATCCTCCCGGTGTCCGTACGTCTCCTCGCTGGGCGCCGCCATCTTCCAAAATGGCGGGCGCATGCACAGTGCGCCCGCCGAATCTGCCAGCCGGCAGATTCCTTACAAGTACATTTTGATCGCTGTGGTAGGTTCTATCACAGCGATCAAAATAAAAAAAATAATAAATACCCCCCCCCCCTTTATCACCCCCATAGGTAGGGACAATAATAAAATGAAGAAAATATATATATTTTTTTTTTCGTTTTCCACTAGGGCTAGGGTTAGAACTAGGGGTAGGGTTAGGGGTAGGGTTAGGGTTACGGGTAGGGTTAGGGTTATGGCATGTGCGGATTTGGCCGCGGATCCGCAGCGGATTGGCCGCGGATCCGCAGCGGATTTGGCTGCGGATCCGCAGCGGATTGGCCGCTGCAAATTCGTTGCAGTTTTCCATCAGGTTTACAGTACCATGTACACCTATGGAAAACCAAATCCACTGTGCCCATGGTGCGGAAAATTCCGTGCAGAAACACTGCGTTGTATTTTCCGCAGCATGTCAATTCTTTGTGCGGATTCCGCAGCGTTTTACACCTGTTCCTCAATAGGAATCCGCAGGTGAAATCCGCACAAAAAAACACTGGAAATCTGCTGTAAATCTGCAGGTAAAACGCAGTGCCTTTTACCTGCAGATTTTTCAAAAATCGTGCGGAAAAATCTCACACGAATCCACAACGTGGGCACATAGCCTTAGGGTTAGGGTTGGAATTAGAGTTAGGGTTGGAAATAAGGCTAGGGTTGGAAATAGGGTTAAGATTAGGCTTGTGGTTAGGGTTACAGATAGGGTTAGGGGTGTGTTGGGGTTACAGTTGTGGTTAGGGTTGGGATTAGGGTTAGGGTTGGGATTAGGGTTAGGATTAGGGTTAGGGTTGGAATTAGGGTTACGGGTGTGTTGCGGTTAGGGTTGTAGTTAGGGGTGTGTTGGGGTTAGGGTTGTGATTGGGGTTATGGCTACGGCTGGGATTAGGATTAGGGGTGTGTTGGGGTTAGTGTTGAAGTTAGAATTGAGGGGTTTCCACTGTTTAGGCACATCAGGGGTCTCCAAACGCAACATGGCGCCACCATTGATTCCAGCCAATCTTGCGTTCAAAAAGTCAAATGGTGCTCCCTCCCTTCCAAGCCCCAACGTGCGCCCAAACAGTGGTTTACCCCCACATTTGGGGTCCAAGCGTACTAAGGACAAACTGGGCAACAACTGTTGGGGTCCAATTTCTCCTGTTACCCTTGCAAAAATAAAACATTACTTGCTAAAACATAATTTTTGAGGAAAGAACAATTATTTTTTATTTTCACGGCTCTGCGTTATAAACTTCTGTGAAGCACTTTGGGGTTGAAAGTGCTCACCACACATCTAGATAAGTTCCATCAGGGGTCTAGTTTCCAAAATGGGGTCACTTGTGGGGTGTTTCTACTGTTTAGGCACATCAGGGGCTCTGCAAATGCAACGTGATGCCCGCAGACCATTCCATCAAAGTCTGCATTTCAAATGTCACTACTTCCCTTCCGAGCCCTGACATGCGCCCAAACAGTGGTTTACCCCCACATATGGGGTACCAGCACACTCACAACAAACGGGGCAACAAATATTGGGGTCCAATTTCTCCTGTTACCCTTGTGAAAATAAAAAATTGCTTGCTAAAACATCTTTTTTGAGGAAAGAAAAATGATTTTTTATTTTCATGGCTCTGCGTTGTAAACTTCTGTGAAGCACTTGGGGGTTGAACGTGCTCATCACACATCTAGATAAGTTCCTTGGGGGGTCTAGTTTCCAAAATGGGGTCACTTGTGGGGTGTTTCTACTGTTTAGGCACATCAGGGGCTCTGCAAATGCAATGTGACGCCCGCAGACCATTCCATCAAAGTCTGCATTTCAAATGCCACTACTTCCCTTCCGAGCCCCGGCATATGCCCAAACAGTGGTCTACCCCCACATATGGGGTATCAGCGTACTCACAACAAACTGGGCAACAAATATTGGGGTCCAATTTCTCCTGTTACCCTTGTGAAAATAAAAAATTGCTTGCTAAAACATCTTTTTTGAGGAAAGAAAAATGATTTTTTATTTTCACGGCTCTGCGTTGTAAACTTCTGTGAAGCACTTGGGGGTTGAACGTGCTCACCACACATCTAGAAAAGTTCCTTGGGGGGTCTCGTTTCCAAAATGGGGTCAATTGTGGGGGGTTTCTACTGTTTAGGCATATCAGGGGCTCTGCAAATGTAACATGATGCCCGCAGACCATTCCATCAAAGTCTGCATTCCAAAACGTCACTACTTCCCTTCCGAGCCCCGGCATATGCCCAAACAGTGGTTTACCCCCACATATGGGGTATCAGCGTACTCAGGAGAAACTGGACAACAACTTTTGGGGTCCAATTTCTCCTGTTACTCTTAGGAAAATAAAAAATTGTGGGCTAAAAAATCATTTTTGAGAAAAGAAAAATTATTTTTTATTTTCATGGCTCTGCGTTATAAACTTCTGTGAAGCACTTGGGGGTTCAAAGTGCTCACCACACATCTAGATTAGTTCCTTGGGAGGTCTAGTTTCCAAAATGGGGTCACTTGTGTGGGAGCTCCAATGTTTAGGCACACAGGGGCTCTCCAAACGCGACATGGTGTCCGCTAATGATTGGAGCTAATTTTCCATTTAAAAAGCCAAATGGCGTGCCTTCCCTTCCGAGCCCTGCCGTGCGCCCAAACAGTGGTTTACCCCCACATATGGGGTATCATCGTACTCAGGACAAACTGGACAACAACATTTGGGGTCCAATTTCTCCTATTACCCTTGGGAAAATAAAAAATTCTGGGCTAAAAATCATTTTTGAGGAAAGAAATTATTTTTTATTTTCACGGCTCTGCGTTATAAACTTCTGTGAAGCACCTGGGGGTTATAAGTGCTCACTATGCATCTAGATAAGTTCCTTGGGGGGTCTAGTTTCCAAAATGGGGTCACTTGTGCGGGAGCTCCAATGTTTAGGCACACAGGGGCTCTCCAAACGCGACATGGTGTCCGCTAACGATTGGAGCTAATTTTCCATTCAAAAAGTCAAATGGCACGCCTCCCCTTCCGAGCCTTGCCGTGCACCCAAACAGTGGTTTACCCCCACATATGAGGTATCGGCGTACTCAGGAGAAATTGCCCAACAAATTTTAGGATCCATTTTATCCTGTTGCCCATGTGAAAATGAAAGAATTGAGGCTAAAAGAAATTTTGTGTGAAAAAAAAGTACTTTTTCATTTTTGCGGATCAATTTGTGAAGTACCTGGGGGTTTAAAGTGCTCACTATGCCTCTAGATAAGTTCCTTGGGGGGTCTAGTTTCTAAAATGGGGTCACTTGTGGAGGAGCTCCAATGTTTAGGCACACAGGGGCTTTCCAAACGCGACATGGTGTCCGCTAAAGATTGGAGCCAATTTTTCATTGAAAAAGTCAAATTGCGCTCCTTCCCTTCCGAGCCCTGCCGTGCGCCCAAACAGTGGTTTACCCCCACATATGAGGTATCAGCGTACTCAGGACAAATTGACAACAACTTCCATGGTCCAGTTTCTCCTTTTACCCTTGGGAAAGTAAAAAAATTGTTGCTAAAAGATCATTTTTGTGACTAAAAAGTTAAATGTTAATTTTTTCCTTCCATGTTGCTTCTGCTGCTGTGAAACACCTGAAGGGTTAATAAACTTCTTGAATGTGGTTTTGAGCACCTTGAGGGGTGCAGTTTTTAGAATGGTGTCACTTTTGGGTATTTTCAGCCATATAGAACCCTCAAACTGACTTCAAATGTGAGGTGGTCCCTAAAAAAAATGGTTTTGTAAATTTTGTTGTAAAAATGAGAAATCACTGGTCAAATTTTAACCCTTATAACTTCCTAGCAAAAAAAAAATTTGTTTCCAAAATTGTGCTGATGTAAAGTAGACATGTGGGAAACGTTATTTATTAACTATTTTGTGTCACATAACTCTCTGGTTTAACAGAATAAAAATTCAAAATGTGAAAATTGTGAAATTTTCAAAATTTTCACAAAATTCCCGTTTTTTTCACAAATAAACTCAGAAATTATCGACCTAAATTTACCACTAACATGAAGCCCAATATGTCACGAAAAAACAATCTCAGAATCGCTAGGATCCGTTGAAGCGTTCCGGAGTTATTACCTCATAAAGGGACACTGGTCAGAATTGCAAAAAACGGCAAGGTCATTAAGGCCAAAATAGGCTGGGTCATGAAGGGGTTAAGGATGTTATGGTGGGGTTCCCCACGCATGCGGGTCTGAATGAGTCAATGTCTTTGGCCATTCAGATTGATCGGCGTTTGCGGGAGCGCAAACCTGTGCACCATCTGGCGGTGTTTTCTGAGCAGAAGCCTGAGTCTATGCAATGTGACAGGATTCTGACCAGAATTGAACGGCAAAATCACAGACGTCAGAATGGGTTGTGCTTTTACTGTGGTGACTCCACTCATGTTATCTCTGATTGTTCTAAACGCACAAAAAGGTTCGCTAAGTCTGTCACCATTGGTACTGTACAGCCTAAATTCGTTTTGTCTGTTACTTTGATTTGCTCTCTGTCATCCTACTCAGTTATGGCTTTTGTCGATTCAGGCGCTGCCCTCAATTTGATGGATTTGGCATTTGCCAGGCGCTGTGGTTTTATCTTGGAGCCTTTGCAATTCCCTATTCCACTAAAGGGAATTGATGCTACGCCATTGGCCAAGAACAAGCCTCAGTATTGGACTCAAGTGACCATGTGCATGACTCCTGCACATCAGGAGGTTATTCGCTATCTGGTGTTACATAATTTGCATGACGTTGTCGTGTTGGGTCTGCCATGACTGCAGGTTCATAATCCAGTCCTAGATTGGAAAGCAATGTCTGTGTCAAGTTGGGGTTGTCAAGGGGTACATGGCGATGTTCCTTTGGTGTCAATTGCTTCTTCTACTCCTTCTGAAGTCCCTGAATTTTTGTCGGATTACCAGGATGTATTTGATGAGCCCAAATCCAGTGCCCTACCTCCTCATAGGGATTGTGATTGTACTATAAATTTGATTCCTGGTAGTAAGTTCCCTAAGGGTCGACTTTTTAATTTATCTGTACCAGAACATGCCGCTATGCGGAGTTATATAAAGGAGTCTTTGGAGAAAGGGCATATTCGTCCGTCCTCGTCACCTTTGGGTGCAGGGTTCTTTTTTGTGGCCAAGAAGGATGGTTCTCTGAGACCCTGTATAGATTACCGCCTTCTAAATAAAATCACGGTCAAATTTCAGTACGCTTTGCCTCTGCTGTCCGATCTGTTTGCTCGGATTAGGGGGGCTAGTTGGTTCACCAAGATAGATCTTCGAGGAGCTTATAATCTTGTGCGTATAAAGCAGGGCGATGAATGCAAAACAGCATTTAATACGCCCAAAGGCCATTTTGAGTACTTGGTGATGCCTTTTGGGCTTTCTAATGCCCCTTCCGTGTTTCAGTCCTTCATGCACGACATCTTCCGAGAGTATCTGGATAGATTTATGATTGTGTACCTGGATGATATTTTGGTCTTTTCTGATGATTGGGAATCTCATGTGAAGCAGGTCAGGATGGTATTTCAGGTCCTGCGTGCCAATGCCTTGTTTGTGAAGGGCTCTAAATGTCTCTTCGGAGTCCAGAAGGTTTCCTTTTTGGGCTTTATTTTTTCCCCTTCTACTATCGAGATGGATCCAGTTAAAGTCCAGGCCATTTATGACTGGACTCAACCTACATCGGTGAAGAGTCTTCAGAAGTTCTTGGGCTTTGCTAATTTTTACCGTCGCTTCATCACTAGTTTTTCTAGTGTGGTTAAGCCTTTGACGGATTTGACCAAAAAGGGTGCTGATGTGACGAATTGGTCTTCTGCGGCTGTTGAGGCCTTTCAGGAGCTGAAACGTCGGTTTTCTTCGGCTCCTGTCTTGCGTCAGCCGGATGTCTCTCTTCCTTTTCAGGTCGAGGTTGATGCTTCTGAGATTGGAGCAGGGGCTGTCTTGTCGCAGAGAAGCTCTGATGGCTCTGTGATGAGACCATGTGCTTTCTTTTCTAGAAAGTTTTCACCTGCCGAGCGGAATTATGATGTTGGTAATCGGGAGTTGTTGGCAATGAAGTGGGCATTCGAGGAGTGGCGACATTGGCTTGAGGGAGCCAAACATCACGTGGTGGTCTTGACGGATCACAAGAATTTGATTTATCTCGAGTCTGCCAAGCGGTTAAATCCTAGACAAGCTCGATGGTCGCTGTTTTTCTCCCGTTTCGATTTCGTGGTTTCGTACCTTCCAGGCTCAAAGAATGTGAAGGCTGATGCCCTTTCTAGGAGTTTTGTGCCTGACTCTCCGGGAGTTTCTGAACCGGCTGGTATCCTCAGAGAGGGGGTGATTTTGTCTGCCATCTCCCCTGATTTGAGGCGGGTGCTGCAGGAAATTCAGGCAGATAGACCTGACCGTTGTCCACCGGAGAGACTGTTTGTCCCGGATAGATGGACCAGTAGAGTTATTTCCGAGGTTCATTCTTCGGTGTTGGCGGGTCATCCTGGGATTTTTGGTACCAGGGATTTGGTGGATAGGTCCTTTTGGTGGCCTTCCTTGTCACGGGATGTGCGTTCCTTTGTGCAGTCCTGTGGGATTTGTGCTCGGGCCAAGCCTTGCTGTTCTCATGCCAGTGGATTGCTTTTGCCTGTCCCGAAGAGGCCCTGGACGCATATTTCCATGGATTTTATTTCGGATCTTCCAGTCTCTCAGAGGATGTCTGTCATCTGGGTGGTTTGTGATCATTTTTCTAAGATGGTCCATTTGGTGACCTTGCCTAAGTTGCCATAGAAAACAAAAATAGGCTGACAGCACTCACTGTTAAATAGAGCACTCGTTCCACATCCAGGGAACCGTCCTGGATCCAGCAGACCAGAAAATATATTGAACAGCGCTCAGTCCAGGTGTAGAAAGTCTTTAAAAACGAACTTTATTCAAGCCATGGTTCCATGCAACGTTTCGACCATAACATGGTCTTTGTCAAGCATACAATAAAACATAGAGGGCCGTCTTAAGTAGTGTGGAAGCTGCACAATGCTCCAATCACCACTCAGTACCGCCCCTCAATACAATTAGTGAATATCATAAAAATAACAAACAACAGTGGTGTATACATATCACAAATAACACGACATACTTATCCAATATACAAAATCAGACATGTCTCCTCAGTATCGCACATAGATCCCACCGTGATCATATCCGATCGGGCAGTTATTGTTTATAGTTTACTACATCGCCATGGGAACAAGCCGCTCCTCCACAAACCTTGTGGTGCAACCCACCATCCAATCCTGGTTAGTGGCGCCAAGACAATCTGCAACCAATACATGTGCCCCATATAGTAACTCCCACTCGGCTCCAATCGCAGAGGTTCTAGTATCTCCGTACCTGCTCACCACTTCCGGATCAGCGTCATCAAACCGCGCCGTCACATGGAGCAGAGGACGAGCCTACATCACATGACCACAGGCAGTGCCCATTCATGCGTCACAGCGTGCAAGCGCCAATCACCCGGCCACCATGAAAGGTGCCGGAGGAGAGCGCAAGCGCACCGCGCACGACCTGAGCCACACCATGTGATCGCAAATGCAGGCACGCCCCCAGCATAAGCGCCTACCTCCATCCACCCGAGTGCAGCGCAACGGGAGCCATAGCTACATAACGCACGCGCATGATATATCCAAAATGCACAAACAGGACCCTATAATATAGGCACAATCTGACAAGATCTAACACAATATAGAATCCACTCATCCATCCCTATAGGACGGGGGCAGATATCGGCAAAAGATGAGACATAAACGGATTAAAAACAAGAAAACACATATATATTTGTCCATAGTACCATGAGGCAGTCGGTCGGCTATAGAGAAAAATCATTAATATAGATACCACTCAATATCTTGATGGGATATAGGTATTATAAGAAATCCAAACTTTAAGCTCAACCCAATCCATCCTGCCGCCGACTGTCCCAGAGTAACCTAAAAGACAAAGAATAAAATAAGCTAGTATACATAAACCCACCTCCACGTTAAAATCAACATACACTAAACCTAACCACTGCACTGCATAGTCCAAAGCTCATCAGGTACAAGAATGTAAGTTAAAGTCCAGGTTTAGACCCTTAGGATGTAGGGACCCTAACGTGTAGATCCACCTCATCTCTTTCGTTTTCAGCATTTGCACCCTATCACCCCCTCTTCTTAGTGCAGGGACACTGTCAATGACCCTAAATCGCAACTGGTTCACTGAATGTCTCTTTTCAATAAAGTGCTTAGGGACTGGTAGATCCATCAGGCCCGTCCTTATAGTGCTCTTATGTTTGCTCACACGATTCCTTACCTCCATCGTGGTCTCACCAACGTAAGTCAAGCCACATGGGCACACAAGCATGTACACCACATAGCTTGACAAACAGGTGTATCTCTGTTTCACGAAAATCTTTTTTCCCGTGTGAGGGTGATGAAAAAACTCACCCTTCAACATATTGTTACAGCAAGCGCAGCCCAAACATGGAAAATTTCCATGTTTGGCCGCGCTCAACAGGCTTTGAACAACAGTTTTCTCAGGACCAACATCCGACCTCACCAATCTGTCTCTCAAATTGCGGCCTCTCCTAAACGACATCATTGGAAAGGCACCAAAGCCCACTACCGTGGGAAGCCCCCGTTGTAAAAATGACCAGTGTTTCTTAAGGACTTGACCAATCCGTTTACTGACAGAGCTAAAGGTGGACACAAAAGGAATGCGTTCACCAGATTGTCTATTCGACGACATATTCCGAGTACTTCCACGGGTTAAGTCACGAGCCCTAGCCTTATACCTGTCAACCTCCATTTTTGGATACCCCCTCCTCAAAAATTTAGAGCACATTTCATCCAACCGCAGATCCACTCTTTCCTCATCCGCTACAATGCGTCTGACCCGTAACAGCTGACTCCATGGTAAGGAACTGACCATCCTCCTGGGGTGATCACTACTAAATAACAAAAGGCTATTTCTGTCAGTCTCCTTGACATAAATGTCCGTCCTCAATTCAGACCCCTCCTTGTATACAAGTGTATCCAAGAACTGAACCTGAAAGGTGGAGTGGGTAAGAGTAAATTTCAATTCAGGGTATATCTCATTAATCTCACCCCAAAACGCCTCCAGGTCCCTTTGATCACCATCCCATATCACAAAGATGTCATCTATATAGCGCCACCAGGCTCTGACATGGCGCCAGAGGTTGGAATTGTACACAAACCTGTCCCCTGAATTGAAATTTACTCTTACCCACTCCACCTTTCAGGTTCAGTTCTTGGATACACTTGTATACAAGGAGGGGTCTGAATTGAGGACGGACATTTATGTCAAGGAGACTGACAGAAATAGCCTTTTGTTATTTAGTAGTGATCACCCCAGGAGGATGGTCAGTTCCTTACCATGGAGTCAGCTGTTACGGGTCAGACGCATTGTAGCGGATGAGGAAAGAGTGGATCTGCGGTTGGATGAAATGTGCTCTAAATTTTTGAGGAGGGGGTATCCAAAAATGGAGGTTGACAGGTATAAGGCTAGGGCTCGTGACTTAACCCGTGGAAGTACTCGGAATATGTCGTCGAATAGACAATCTGGTGAACGCATTCCTTTTGTGTCCACCTTTAGCTCTGTCAGTAAACGGATTGGTCAAGTCCTTAAGAAACACTGGTCATTTTTACAACGGGGGCTTCCCACGGTAGTGGGCTTTGGTGCCTTTCCAATGATGTCGTTTAGGAGAGGCCGCAATTTGAGAGACAGATTGGTGAGGTCGGATGTTGGTCCTGAGAAAACTGTTGTTCAAAGCCTGTTGAGCGCGGCCAAACATGGAAATTTTCCATGTTTGGGCTGCGCTTGCTGTAACAATATGTTGAAGGGTGAGTTTTTTCATCACCCTCACACGGGAAAAAAGATTTTCGTGAAACAGAGATACACCTGTTTGTCAAGCTATGTGGTGTACATGCTTGTGTGCCCATGTGGCTTGACTTACGTTGGTGAGACCACGATGGAGGTAAGGAATCGTGTGAGCAAACATAAGAGCACTATAAGGACGGGCCTGATGGATCTACCAGTCCCTAAGCACTTTATTGAAAAGAGACATTCAGTGAACCAGTTGCGATTTAGGGTCATTGACAGTGTCCCTGCACTAAGAAGAGGGGGTGATAGGGTGCAAATGCTGAAAACGAAAGAGATGAGGTGGATCTACACGTTAGGGTCCCTACATCCTAAGGGTCTAAACCTGGACTTTAACTTACATTCTTGTACCTGATGAGCTTTGGACTATGCAGTGCAGTGGTTAGGTTTAGTGTATGTTGATTTTAACGTGGAGGTGGGTTTATGTATACTAGCTTATTTTATTCTTTGTCTTTTAGGTTACTCTGGGACAGTCGGCGGCAGGATGGATTGGGTTGAGCTTAAAGTTTGGATTTCTTATAATACCTATATCCCATCAAGATATTGAGTGGTATCTATATTAATGATTTTTCTCTATAGCCGACCGACTGCCTCATGGTACTATGGACAAATATATATGTGTTTTCTTGTTTTTAATCCGTTTATGTCTCATCTTTTGCCGATATCTGCCCCCGTCCTATAGGGATGGATGAGTGGATTCTATATTGTGTTAGATCTTGTCAGATTGTGCCTATATTATAGGGTCCTGTTTGTGCATTTTGGATATATCATGCGCGTGCGTTATGTAGCTATGGCTCCCGTTGCGCTGCACTCGGGTGGATGGAGGTAGGCGCTTATGCTGGGGGCGTGCCTGCATTTGCGATCACATGGTGTGGCTCAGGTCGTGCGCGGTGCGCTTGCGCTCTCCTCCGGCACCTTTCATGGTGGCCGGGTGATTGGCGCTTGCACGCTGTGACGCATGAATGGGCACTGCCTGTGGTCATGTGATGTAGGCTCGTCCTCTGCTCCATGTGACGGCGCGGTTTGATGACGCTGATCCGGAAGTGGTGAGCAGGTACGGAGATACTAGAACCTCTGCGATTGGAGCCGAGTGGGAGTTACTATATGGGGCACATGTATTGGTTGCAGATTGTCTTGGCGCCACTAACCAGGATTGGATGGTGGGTTGCACCACAAGGTTTGTGGAGGAGCGGCTTGTTCCCATGGCGATGTAGTAAACTATAAACAATAACTGCCCGATCGGATATGATCACGGTGGGATCTATGTGCGATACTGAGGAGACATGTCTGATTTTGTATATTGGATAAGTATGTCGTGTTATTTGTGATATGTATACACCACTGTTGTTTGTTATTTTTATGATATTCACTAATTGTATTGAGGGGCGGTACTGAGTGGTGATTGGAGCATTGTGCAGCTTCCACACTACTTAAGACGGCCCTCTATGTTTTATTGTATGCTTGACAAAGACCATGTTATGGTCGAAACGTTGCATGGAACCATGGCTTGAATAAAGTTCGTTTTTAAAGACTTTCTACACCTGGACTGAGCGCTGTTCAATATATTTCCTTTCTTGCCTAAGTTGCCTTCCTCCTCTGATTTGGTTCCGCTGTTTTTTCAGAATGTGGTTCGTTTGCATGGTATTCCGGAGAACATTGTGTCTAACAGAGGGTCCCAGTTTGTGTCCTGATTTTGGCGGTCCTTTTGTGCTAAGATGGGCATTGATTTGTCTTTTTCTTTGGCCTTCCATCCTCAGACGAATGGCCAAACCGAACGAACTAATCAGACCTTGGAAACTTATCTGAGATGTTTTGTTTCTGCTGATCAGGATGATTGGGTGACTTTTTTGCCATTGGCCGAGTTCGCCCTCAATAATCTGGCTAGTTCTGCTACTTTGGTTTCGCCTTTTTTTTTGTAATTCTGGTTTTCATCCTCGTTTTTCCTCAGGTCAAGTTGAGCCTTCTGACTGTCCTGGGGTGGATTCTGTGGTGGATAGGTTGCAGCAGATTTGGAACCACGTAGTGGACAATTTGACGTTGTCACAGGAGAAGGCTCAGCGCTTTGCTAACCGCCGTCGCTGTGTGGGTCCCCGACTTCGTGTGGGGGATTTGGTATGGTTGCCTTCTCGTTATGTTCCTATGAAGGTTTCCTCTCCTAAGTTCAAGCCTCGTTTCATCGGTCCTTATAAGATTTCAGAAATCCTCAATCCTGTGTCATTTCGTTTGGACCTCCCAGCATCTTTTACCATTCATAATGTGTTCCATAGGTCATTGTTGCGGAGGTATGTGGTGCCTGTGGTTCCTTCTGTTGATCCTCCTGCTCCGGTGTTGGTCGACGGAGAATTGGAGTATGTGGTGGAGAAGATCTTGGATTCTCGTATTTCGAGACGGAAGCTTCAGTACTTGGTTAAATGGAAGGGCTATGGTCAGGAGGATAATTCCTGGGTTGTTGCCTCTGATGTCCATGCTGCCGATTTGGTTCATGCCTTTCATTTGGCTCGTCCTGATCGGCCTGGGGGCTCTGGTGAGGGTTCGGTGACCCCTCCTCAAGGGGGGGGTACTGTTGTGAATTCCGTTCTCGGGCTCCCTCTTGTGGTCATGAGTGATACTTTGCGAGTTCTGTTCATGGGCTCCCTCTGGTGGCTTTGAGGGATATGGCTGGTCTGTAGCTGGGCTCCAGCTGCCTCGTTTTCTGCTATGCTGGCTGCCTATTTAACTCCACCTGGACCTTTACTTGTTGCCTGCTGTCGTTGTATTCAGTACTGGTTCAGATCTCTCTGGGACTTCCCTTGTGACCTGTCTCCTCTTGGAGAAGCTAAGTTCATGCTAGTTCATTTTTGCTCATTGCTTTTTGAAAATGTTTCTCAGTATATGATGAGTTCAGTCCAGCTTGCTTATATGCTATTTTCTTGCTAGCTGGAAGCTCTGGGGTGCAGAGTTGCGCCCCTCACATCGTGAGTCGGTGTGGGGGTCTTTTGTATTCTCTGCGTGGATAATTTTTGTAGTATTTTATACTGACCGCACAGATTCCTTGCTATCTTCTGACTATTTAGTTATTAGGGGGCCTCATTTGCTAAAACCTGTTTTCATTTCTATGTTTGTGTTTTCCCCTTAAACTCACCGTTATTATTTGTGGGGGGCTGTCTATACTTTGGGGAAATTTCTCTGAGGCAAGTGAGGCTTTGTTTCTCTCTAGGGATAGCTAGTTCTCAGGCTTTGAAGAGGCGTCTAGGCAGAGTCAGGAACGCTCCATGGCTGCCTATAGTGTGTGTTGATAGGATCAGGGTTGCGGTCAGTAAAGTTCCCACATTCCCAGAGCTTGTCCTTTATATCTGGTTTACCTATCAGGTCATTTCATGTGTTCCTAACCATCAGGACCATAACAGCCAGCACGAGGAAAGTCTTGGAGACGGAGGTGAGAGGTTCAGATTATGGAGGATGATAGTCTTAGATCAGTTGCTGAATGGAGGACACGGGTAGGGTGGTAGACAGAAATGAGGGATAAGATATAGGGCAGTGCTGAACTGTGGAGAGAGATAATTTATATTGTATTCTGTAGCGGATGGGTAACCGGTGCAATGACTGGCACAATGTGGAAGCATTGGTGAAGCGGCTGGACAGAAATACAACCCTGGTTGCCACATTCAGGACAGATTGCAGATGAGAAAGTTTGGTTAGAGGGAGACGGATCAGTAAAGTTGTGACAAAAATGAATAAGGGCGACAGTAAGAGATTTTGCTGTTTCAAAGGTGAGAAAAGGTCGGATTCTGGAGATGTTTTTAAGATGCAGGCGACATGAGCGAGTGAGGGATCGGATATAGGGATTAAGGGAAGGTTCTGAGTCAAATATGACCCCAAAGACAGCGAGCGTCCTGCTGGGGAGTTATGGGTGACTGTTGTGAATTGGACTTTTTGGCTCCCTCTTGTTGTCACTAGTGATATGACTCTGGGATTGTCTTTCTCCTGCTTGGCACCCACCTGTTCGTTAGTCCAGGGGGTGTTGCTATTTAAACTCCTTGGATTCTCAGTCTGGTGCCTGGCATCGTTGTAATCAGTTCCTTTCTGTTTGCTCCTGTCTGCTGGTCCTGTGTTGTGAATTTGTTTTTAGGCTCCCTCTAGTGGCTACTAGTGATTTGACTCTGGGTATGTCTGTTATCCCTTGTATGTTCACCTGGGTCGTTAGTTGGGGGTGTTGCTATATAAGCTCCCTGGACCTTCAGTTCTATGCCTGGCAACGTTGTAATCAGAGCTAATCTGCTGTGCTCTGGTCTTCTGATCCTGGTTCCTGCTTAATTAAGCTAAGTCTGCTTTTTGCTTTTTGTTTTTTGTTTGCATTTTTGTCCAGCTTGTACTTTATCAGTATCCTGACCTTGCTGGAAGCTCTAGGGAGCTGGTGTTCTCCCCCCGGGCCGTTAGACGGTTCGGGGGTTCTTGAATTTCCAGCGTGGATGTTTGATAGGGTTTTTGTTGACCATATAAGTTATCTTACTACTTTCTGCTATTAGTAAGTGGGCCTCTCTTTGCTAAACCTAGTTCATTTCTGTGTTTGTCATTTCCCCTTACCTCACCGTTATTATTTGTGGGGGGCTTGTATCCTACTTTTGGGGTCCTTTCTCTGGAGGCAAGAGAGGTCTTTGTTTTCCTCTTCTAGGGGTAGTTAGTCCTCCGGCTGGCGCGAGACATATAGCGATCAACGTAGGCATGTTCCCCGGCTACTTCTAGTGTTGGCGTTAGGAGTAGATATATGGTCAACCCAGTTACCACTGCCCTATGAGCTGGATTTTTGTATTTCGCAGACTTACTTGTTCCTCTGAGACCCTCGCCATTGGGGTCATAACAGTTTGCCAGGCCAATATTAAATGTTAAATGCATTGCAGAAGCGGGATTATAAGAAAGAAAATTCTGAGTTTTTTTTCCTCTTTCTCATTTTTTTTTTTTTTTCTTTTCCCCTTTACATCTGAGTGGCTTAAGCTTGCTGCAGACATGAATGTCCAGACCTTGATTACAAGTGTGGACCAGCTTGCTGCTCGTGTGCAGGGCATACAAGATTATGTTACCAGACATCCTATGTCAGAACCTAAGATACCGATTCCTGAACTGTTTTCCGGAGACCGATTTAAATTTAGAAATTTCAGGAATAATTGTAAATTGTTTTTTTCCCTCAAACCCTGTTCATCTGGAGACTCCGCTCAGCAAGTAAAAATTGTTATTTCTTTTTTACGGGGCGACCCTCAGGATTGGGCCTTCTCGCTGGCGCCAGGAGATCCTGCATTGGCTGATATTGATGCGTTTTTTCTGGCGCTGGGTTTGCTTTATGAGGAACCCAATCTTGAGATTCAGGCAGAAAAAACCTTGCTGGCTATGTCTCAGGGCCAGGACGAGGCTGAAGTGTATTGCCAAAAATTTCGGAAATGGTCCGTGCTGACCCAGTGGAACGAGTGTGCATTGGCTGCAAATTTTAGAAACGGCCTTTCTGAAAACATTAAGAATGTTATGGTGGGTTTTCCCATTCCCACAGGTCTGAATGATTCCATGGCCCTGGCCATTCAAATAGACCGGCGGTTGCGGGAGCGCAAAACCGCAAATCCCCTCATGGTATTGTCTGAACAGGCACCTGATTTAATGCAATGTGACAGAATCCTGACTAGAAATGAGCGGAAAATTCATAGACACCAGAATGGCTTGTGTTACTACTGTGGTGATTCTACACATGTTATCTCAGCATGCTCTAAACATCTTACTAAGGTTGTTAGTCCTGTCTCTATTGGTAATTTGCAACCTAAATTTATCCTATCTGTAACTTTGATTTGTTCACTATCGTCCTATCCTGTCATGGCGTTTGTGGATTCAGGTACTGCCCTGAGCCTTATGGATCTGTCATTTGCCAAGCGCTGTGGTTTTGTTCTTGAGCCATTAGAAAATCCTATCCCTCTCAGGGGTATTGATGCTACTCCGTTGGCAGAAAATAAACCGCAGTTTTGGACACAGGTCACCATGTGCATGACTCCTGAACATCGGGAGGTGATACGTTTTCTTGTTTTGCATAAAATGCATGATTTAGATGTTTTGGGGTTGCCATGGTTACAGACCCATAATCCAGTCTTGGACTGGAAGGCAATGTCAGTGTCAAGTTGGGGTTGCCGTGGGATTCATGGGGATTCCCTACCCGTGTCTATTGCTTCTTCTACGCCTTCGGAAGTTCCGGAGTATTTGTCTGATTATCAGGATGTCTTCAGCGAGTCCAGGTCCAGTGCAATGCCTCCTCATAGGGAATGTGACTGTGCAATAGATTTGATTCCAGGCAGTAAGTTTCCTAAGGGAAGACTGTTTAATCTGTTGGTACCTGAACATACCGCTATGCGTTCATATATTAAGGAGTCTCTGGAGAAGGGGCATATCCGTCCTTCTTCTTCCCCTCTTGGTGCGGGATTCTTTTTTGTGGCCAAAAAGGACGGATCTTTGAGGCCTTGTATTGACTATCGGCTTTTAAATAAGATCACTGTCAAATTTCAGTATCCTTTGCCGCTGTTGTCAGACTTGTTTGCCCGGATTAAAGGTGCCAAGTGGTTCACCAAGATAGACCTTCGTGGTGCGTACAACCTTGTGCGCATTAAGCAAGGTGATGAATGGAAAACCGCATTCAATACGCCCGAAGGTCATTTTGAGTACTTGGTGATGCCTTTTGGGCTTTCTAATGCGCCTTCAGTTTTTCAGTCCTTTATGCATGACATTTTCCGGAAATACCTGGATAAATTTTTGATCGTTTATCTGGATGATATTCTGTTTTTTTCTGATGATTGGGACTCGCATGTGGAGCAGGTCAGGATGGTCTTTAAGATTTTGCGTGAAAATTCTTTGTTTGTTAAAGGCTCAAAGTGTCTCTTTGGTGTACAGAAGGTTCCTTTTTTAGCGTTCATTTTTTCCCCTTCTGCTGTGGAGATGGACCCAGTCAAGGTCCGAGCTATTCATGATTGGACTCAACCCTCGTCAGTTAAGAGTCTGCAGAAGTTCTTGGGTTTTGCTAACTTCTACCGTCGTTTTATCGCTAATTTTTCTAGCGTTGTTAAACCTTTGACGGATATGACCAGGAAAGGCTCTGATGTAGCTAACTGGGCTCCTGCTGCCGTGGAGGCTTTCCAGGAGTTGAAGCGCCGGTTTACTTCGGCGCCTGTTTTGTGCCAGCCTGATGTCTCACTTCCCTTTCAGGTTGAGGTGGATGCTTCGGAGATTGGGGCAGGGGCCGTGTTGTCACAGAGAGGTCATGGTTGCTCTACTATGAGACCTTGTGCCTTTTTCTCTAGGAAGTTTTCGCCGGCAGAGCGAAATTATGATGTGGGCAATCGGGAGTTGTTGGCCATGAAGTGGGCATTTGAGGAGTGGCGTCATTGGCTCGAGGGTGCTAAGCATCGTGTGGTGGTCTTGACTGATCACAAAAATTTGATGTATCTCGAGTCTGCTAAACGCCTGAATCCTAGACAGGCCCGCTGGTCATTGTTTTTCTCCCGTTTTGACTTTGTGGTCTCGTATTTACCAGGTTCAAAGAACGTGAAGGCCGATGCTCTTTCTAGGAGCTTTGTGCCTGATGCTCCTGGAGTCGCTGAACCTGTTGGTATCCTTAAGGAGGGAGTTATCTTGTCCGCTATTTCTCCGGATCTGCGACGAGTGTTGCAGAGATTTCAGGCTGGTAGGCCTGACTCTTGTCCACCTGATAGACTGTTTGTGCCTGATAAGTGGACCAGCAGAGTCATTTCCGAGGTGCATTCCTCGGTGTTGGCAGGGCACCCGGGAATTTTTGGCACCAAAAATCTGGTGGCCAGGTCCTTTTGGTGGCCTTCCTTGTCTAGGGATGTGCGGTCATTTGTGCAGTCCTGTGGAACTTGTGCTCGAGCTAAGCCTTGCTGTTCTCGTGCCAGCGGGTTGCTCTTGCCCTTGCCTGTCTCGAAGAGACCTTGGACCCACATCTCAATGGATTTCATTTCGGATCTTCCGGTGTCTCAGGGCATGTCTGTCATCTGGGTTATATGTGATCGTTTTTCCAAGATGGTCCATTTGGTCCCTTTGCCTAAGCTGCCTTCCTCTTCCGATCTGGTTCCTGTGTTTTTCCAGAACGTGGTTCGTTTACACGGCATTCCTGAGAATATTGTGTCAGACAGAGTATCTCAGTTTGTGTCCAGATTCTGGCGATCCTTTTGTGGTAGGATGGGCATTGATTTGTCGTTTTCGTCCGCTTTTCATCCACAGACTAATGGACAAACGGAACGAACTAATCAGACTCTGGAGGCTTATTTGAGGTGTTTTGTCTCTGCTGATCAGGATGATTGGGTGGCCTTCTTGCCGTTGGCTGAATTTGCCCTTAATAATCGGGCTAGTTCCGCCACCTTGGTTTCGCCATTTTTCTGCAACTCTGGTTTCCATCCTCGTTTTTCCTCGGGACATGTGGAGTCTTCTGACTGTCCTGGGGTGGATTCTGTGGTGGATAGGTTGCAGCAGATCTGGAATCATGTGGTGGACAACTTGAAGTTGTCACAGGAGAAGGCTCAGCGTTTTGCCAACCGCCGCCGCGGTGTGGGTCCCCGACTTCGTGTTGGGGATTTGGTGTGGCTTTCTTCTCGCTTTGTTCCTATGAAGGTCTCCTCTCCCAAGTTTAAGCCTCGCTTCATTGGTCCTTACAAGATATTGGAAATCCTGAATCCGGTATCCTTTCGCCTGGATCTTCCGTTGTTGTTTGCCATTCACAACGTGTTTCATAGGTCCTTATTGCGGCGGTACGTTGTGCCTGTGGTTCCTTCTGCTGAGCCTCCTGCTCCAGTGTTGGTTGAGGGCGAGTTGGAGTATGTGGTGGAGAAGATCTTAGATTCTCGTCGCTCCAGGCGGAGGCTTCAGTACCTGGTCAAGTGGAAGGGCTATGGTCAGGAGGATAATTCCTGGGTGGTCGCCTCTGATGTGCATGCGGCCGATTTAGTTCGTGCCTTTCACGCCGCTCATCCTGATCGCCCTGGTGGTCTTGGTGAGGGTTCGGTGACCCCTCACTAAGGGGGGGGTACTGTTGTGAATTTGTTTTTAGGCTCCCTCTAGTGGCTACTAGTGATTTGACTCTGGGTATGTCTGTTATCCCTTGTATGTTCACCTGGGTCCTTAGTTGGGGGTGTTGCTATATAAGCTCCCTGGACCTTCAGTTCTATGCCTGGCAATGTTGTAATCAGAGCTAATCTGCTGTGCTCTGGTCTTCTGATCCTGGTTCCTGCTTAATTAAGCTAAGTCTGCTTTTTGCTATTTGTTTTTTGTTTGCATTTTTGTCCAGCTTGTACTTTATCAGTATCCTGACCTTGCTGGAAGCTCTAGGGAGCTGGTGTTCTCCCCCCGGGGCGGTAGACGGTTCGGGGGTTCTTGAATTTCCAGCGTGGATGTTTGATAGGGTTTTTGTTGACCATATAAGTTATCTTACTACTTTCTGCTATTAGTAAGTGGGCCTCTCTTTGCTAAACCTAGTTCATTTCTGTGTTTGTCATTTCCCCTTACCTCACCGTTATTATTTGTGGGGGGCTTGTATCCTACTTTTGGGGTCCTTTCTCTGGAGGCAAGAGAGGTCTTTGTTTTCCTCTTCTAGGGGTAGTTAGTCCTCCGGCTGGCGCGAGACATATAGCGATCAACGTAGGCATGTTCCCCGGCTACTTCTAGTGTTGGCGTTAGGAGTAGATATATGGTCAACCCAGTTACCACTGCCCTATGAGCTGGATTTTTGTATTTCGCAGACTTACTTGTTCCTCTGAGACCCTCGCCATTGGGGTCATAACAGTCCTGGTTCTTTGCAATATAAGCTAAGTCCTGCTTCCTTATTTTTTGGTTATTTGTATTGCTCTTATTTTTGTCCAGCTTGTACTAAATGTGATTCCTGATTTCGCTGGAAGCTCTGGGGGGCTGATATTCTCCCCCCGTGCCGTTAGACGGTACGGGGGTTCTTGAATAATCAGCGTGGAAACTTTGACAGGGTTTTTGCTGACCGTGTAAGTCATCTTCCTATATTCTGCTATTAGTTAGTGGGCCCCTCTTTGCTAAAGCCTAGTTCATTCCTACGTTTGTCTTTTCTTCTTACCTCACCGTTATTATTTGTTGGGGGCTTGTATCAAACTTTTTGGGGTCTTTTCTCTGGAGGCAAGAAAGGTCTATCTTTTCCCTGATAGGGTTAGTTAGTTCTCCGGCTGGCGCGAGACGTCTAGAATCAACGTAGGTACGTTCCCCGGCTGCTGCTATTTGTGTGCTAGGATCAGATATACGGTCAGCCCAGTTACCACTGCCCTATGAGCTGGTTTTAATGTTTGCAGACTTGGCTATAACCTCTGAGACCCTCTGCCACTGGGGTCATAACAGTATGCCAGGCCAAGGTGAATAGTTAATGCATTGCAGAAGTGGGATTAAAAGAAAGGAAATTCTGAGTTGTTTTTTTTTTTTCTTTCTTCCTCCCCTTAATCTCTGTGTGGCTTTGAGCTTTGCTGCAGACATGAATGTCCAGACTCTGATTTCTAGTGTGGATCAGCTTGCTGCTCGTGTGCAGGGCATTCAAGATTTTGTTACTAGTAGTCCTATGTCAGAACCTAAAATACCTATTCCGGAGCTGTTCTCTTGAGACCGATTTAAATTTAGAAATTTCAGGAATAATTGTAAATTGTTTCTATCTCTGAGACCCCGTTCGTCTGGAGACTCAGCTCAGCAAGTTAAAATTGTTATCTCCTTCTTGCGGGGCGACCCTCAGGATTGGGCCTTCTCATTGGCGCCAGGAGATCCGGCATTGGCAAACATTGATGCGTTTTTCCTGGCGCTCGGATTGCTCTATGAGGAGCCCAATCTTGAAATTCAGGCTGAAAAAGCTTTGCTGGCTATCTCTCAGGGCCAGGATGAAGCTGAAGTGTATTGCCAAAAATTTCGGAAATGGTCCGTGCTTACTCAGTGGAATGAGTGTGCTCTGGCCGCAAATTTCAGAAATGGCCTTTCTGAAGCCATTAAGAATGTGATGGTGGGTTTCTCCATTCCTACAAGTCTGAATGATTCCATGGCGCTGGCTATTCAAATTGACCGGCGTTTGCGGGAGCGCAAAGCCGCTAATCCTCTGGTGGTGTTGTCTGAACAGACACCTGATTTAATGCAATGTGATAGAATTCAGACTAGAAATGAACGGAAAAATCATAGACGTCAGAATGGGTTGTGTTTCTACTGTGGTGATTCTACACGTTATGTCAGCATGCTCTAAACGCTTAACAAAAGTGGTTAGTCCAGTCGCCATTGGTAATTTGCAACCTAAATTTATTTTGTCTGTGACTTTAATTTGCTCATTGTCTTCCTACCCTGTCATGGCGTTTGTGGATTCAGGTGCTGCCCTGAGTCTTATGGACTTGTCGTTTACCAAGCGCTGTGGTTTTGTTCTGGAGCCTTTGGTAAATCCTATCCCTCTGAGAGGTATTGATGCTACGCCATTGGCGGAAAATAAGCCGCAGTTTTGGACACAGGTGACCATGTGCATGTCTCCTGAACATCGGGAGGTGATTCGTTTTCTTGTTCTGCATAAAATGCATGATTTGGTCGTTTTGGGTCTGCCATGGTTACAGACCCACAATCCAGTTTTGGATTGGAAGGCAATGTCTGTGTCAATATTTATACATATATTAGTCCAAAAAAGTAAATGTGAACACATTCAAGATAATATAAGACATACGGAGGCCCGTCAGTGAAATCAAACAAGCCACCAGAATGTATTGTTCAAAATATAATTAGAAAACCTTTATTAAGACAACATCAATAAAAACACCAATATTGGTACAAACCAATCAACATATAAAAATGCCTCCGATCATAATGTACAGAGCTAGAACAACCTCCACTAAATGCCTATTATATTAACGCACATCCATAACTGATGAAATGGCACTGGAAAAATATTTGTTCAAGGAGATATATATAACGCTGTAAAAATATATAATTGTTATAAGTATGCCACATATATCGACCATAAACACACTAGATTCAGATGTATATAGTGTTACGCTAGTAACTAACTATAATGCCAAATGGCACAAAAGGAACCCAGGCTACTCAAGACAATCTACTACAATATTCAGACACTGGAAAACGCATTTATTTATTAATTCAAGATGTATATGATACCTGAAGGTATGCAATTATTGTAGGTATGCCACGTGTATCAATCAACAACACAAAGTTCAGGCATATAAAGTGTTACACTGGTAACTAACTGAAATACATGTGACCGCATCGGAAACCAATGTGGTGACCCGATATGTGGCTACTACAGAAAATCACCTATAATATTTACCAGAATGGAGGCTGCACAAGCCCTGCTGAATCCCCAACGCGCGTTTAAAAATGAATTCTTCTTCCGGGGGTATGTGACGAGGAGGGGAAGGGAAATGTATTTAAATACCGATCAGCCAATCAATGCCCGTATGCAATTGCTATAGGGACGCCCATTATGACATCACAGACCCACATGGGGCTGTTGCTATGATACGTGGTGATACTATCAATATCCTATAAAGTGCGCAGTAGCGGAAGTGCCTTAGCATAAGAAGAGTTTCCATGATAAAATTATAAATAAGTATGTTTAAAATACTTTATTAGAAATGGGCACCTCCAAAATATAGCAAAATCGGCACTAAAAGATGAAATCAAGGAAACATACATAAACGGCGTTATGGTTAACGCCCACTATGACGTCACAGAATCATGTGACCGTAACTAGGAAACATAGCAACGCTGCTCTAATATAACAGATGTACCTGATGGTAACGGTACCCTATCAAAAGGAGACAGTGCCTGTCAGATACCGTGTGCATAAAGTGCTAGCTGTGAACAAACGAACATACTAAGGTAATATATTCAGGAGATATGTGGCGCATGTGCTGTCGGACCCACATACCAAGGGACCCACACCCCGGCGGCAATGACTAACCAGCGCTCTGCCCCGGTACCGGGAGAGTGCGTCTGGCCAGCCCAAGTGCCGCTAGGAGGAGGATCCGGCCATGAGTCAAAGGCACATGCGCTCCACCTGAAAAAATGTGTCCCCTAAACCTAAGGGAAGGCAGATGACTAAAACGTCCCTAACGGTAAAGTGCACGTGCAAAGAGAAAATTTGTAGAACTATACCAAGTTAATAAAGGGAACTAAAGCACCCATAAAAAATGTGAATGACCATATATAAGTGACATTGACTACAAAATTAGTGTACAGGAACATATTTAAAAAAATAAGTATATATTTATATATAAAATGCAAATATACAGTACGTCGCCAAATATATAATAGTGAGGTGTCCATAAGGTAATCCAGGCAACAGCTCCTTTTCAGAGATGGCTTGCACTTGTCACTTTTAGAAGAGCATTATTCAAAGGCAATTGGCAATGGCTAGAATATATAGACGGCTGATTATTCACTACTGAAATAAGGAATAAAAGAAAACAGAATTAGCATGAGCAAACAACCAACAATAAAAAATACACAATAAAACCCTAACCCTTAAAATACCGGATAAGTTCAATGGTACAGAGCCAATAACCCAATATACCAAGAGATAATCAGGCAACTCAAAAAGGGAATAGGAAAAAATTTATTTACAAAAAGGCCCCAAAACCATGGCTTTCATTGAGTCCCTGCGGGGCCATAGTGCCCAGCCTGTAAATCCAGCGACTCTCAGTTTGCGCAAGGAGTCGGCTTAAGTTACCACCACGTATGCCCATGGACACTAAATCAATGCCCCTCACCACAAGTCCGGCGGGATTGCAATTATGGAATGATTTAAAATGTCGGGCCAAAGTTTTTAGTTTAACATCATTTTCATCATTATCTTCAACAGTTTTTGCTTTTGCAATATCTCTACAGTGTTCCCTAATCCGGACTCTAAGCTCGCGGGTGGTGAGGCCAATATAGATTTTCCCACAAGGGCAAGTCGCGTGGTAGATAACACCTTTGGTAGCACAATTGATGTATTTCCTAATGTCATATTTTTTAGACCCGTCAAAATTATTGAAGGTTTTGGCCTTGATTGTGTTAGCACAGGCCTTACATAGGCCACATGGAAAGAACCCATTATTGACCCCCGTCCCACTACTATGTCTATTGGGGTTGTAAAAACTGTGCACTAGAGTATCAGATAAATTTCTTGATCTCCTGGGCGTTACAAGAGGTTTGGAAGGTAAGATTTTTTTCAAAATGGGGTCAGTAAATAATACCTGCCAATGCTTATCGATTATGTCCCTGAATTGATGCCATTTATTGTGGTAGGTGGTAATTAGCCTAACCTGTCCAGAGTTTTTGTCTTCATTTTTGTTACTTTGCCCATATAAAAGCTCTTGTCTAGAGCTACGTGCTGCTCTCTTATATCCCCTCCTAATACTTTTTTTACTATCTCCCCTGTCGTAAAAGCGTTCTGCCAAATCCTTGGCCTGGGCTTCAAAGTCCTCCGTCTTAGTACAAATCCTTTTGGCCCGAAGGAACTGTCCTACGGGGATACCTCTAATAGTGGATTGAGGATGAGACGAAGTAGCGTGTAGGAGGGAATTTGTAGATGTAGGCTTTCTAAAAAGGTTGGTTTGTAAACAACCATTTTGAGCTGTGGTAATACAGAGATCCAAAAATTCCACTTTCCTTCCTGCCTTAAACGTAAGTCATTGCCAATTGCCTTTGAATAATGCTCTTCTAAAAGTGACAAGTGCAAGCCATCTCTGAAAAGGAGCTGTTGCCTGGATTACCTTATGGACACCTCACTATTATATATTTGTCGACGTACTGTATATTTGCATTTTATATATAAATATATACTTATTTTTTTAAATATGTTCCTGTACACTAATTTTGTAGTCAATGTCACTTATATATGGTCATTCACATTTTTTATGGGTGCTTTAGTTCCCTTTATTAACTTGGTATAGTTCTACAAATTTTCTCTTTGCACGTGCACTTTACCGTTAGGGACGTTTTAGTCATCTGCCTTCCCTTAGGTTTAGCGGACACATTTTTTCAGGTGGAGCGCATGTGCCTTTGACTCATGGCCGGATCCTCCTCCTAGCGGCACTTGGGCTGGCCAGACGCACTCTCCCGGTACCGGGGCAGAGCGCTGGTTAGTCATTGCCGCCGGGGTGTGGGTCCCTTGGTATGTCGGTCCGACAGCACATGCGCCACATATCTCCTGAATATATTACCTTAGTATGTTCGTTTGTTCACAGCTAGCACTTTATGCACACGGTATCTGACAGGCACTGTCTCCTTTTGATAGGGTACCGTTACCATCAGGTACATCTGTTATATTAGAGCAGCGTTGCTATGTTTCCTAGTTACGGTCACATGATTCTGTGACGTCATAGTGGGTGTTAACCATAACGCCGTTTATGTATGTTCCCTTGATTTCATCTTCTAGTGCCGATTTTGCTATATTTTGGAGGTGCTTATTTCTAATAAAGTATTTTAAACATACTTATTTATAATTTTATCATGGAAACTCTTCTTATGCTAAGGCACTTCCGCTACTGCGCACTTTATAGGATATTGATAGTATCACCACGTATCATAGCAACAGCCCCATGTGGGTCTGTGATGTCATAATGGGCGTCCCTATAGCAATTGCATACGGGCATTGATTGGCTGATCGGTATTTAAATACATTTCCCTTCCCCTCCTCGTCACATACCCCCGGAAGAAGAATTCATTTTGAAACGCGCGTTGGGGATTCAGCAGGGCTTGTGCAGCCTCCATTCTGGTAAATATTATAGGTGATTTTCTGTAGTAGCCACATATCGGGTCACCACATTGGTTTCCGATGCGGTCACATGTATTTCAGTTAGTTACCAGTGTAACACTTTATATGCCTGAACTTTGTGTTGTTGATTGATACACGTGGCATACCTACAATAATTGCATACCTTCAGGTATCATATACATCTTGAATTAATAAATAAATGCGTTTTCCAGTGTCTGAATATTGTAGTAGATTGTCTTGAGTAGCCTGGGTTCCTTTTGTGCCATTTGGCATTATAGTTAGTTACTAGCGTAACACTATATACATCTGAATCTAGTGTGTTTATGGTCGATATATGTGGCATACTTATAACAATTATATATTTTTACAGCATTATATATATCTCCTTGAACAAATATTTTTCCAGTGCCATTTCATCAGTTATGGATGTGCGTTAATATAATAGGCATTTAGTGGAGGTTGTTCTAGCTCTGTACATTATGATCGGAGGCATTTTTATATGTTGATTGGTTTGTACCAATATTGGTGTTTTTATTGATGTTGTATTAATAAAGGTTTTCTAATTATATTTTGAATAATACATTCTGGTGGCTTGTTTGATTTCACTGACGGGCCTCCATATGTCTTATAATGTCTGTGTCAAGTTGGGGCTGTCAGGGAATTCATTGCGATTCCCCGCCGGTGTCTATTGCCACCTCTACTCCTTCAGAGGTTCCTGAGTATTTGTCTGACTATCAGGATGTATTCAATGAGTCCAGTTCCAGTGCGCTTCCTCCTCATAGGGACTGTGACTGCGCTATAGATTTGATTCCGGGTAGTAAATTTCCTAAGGGAAGGTTATTCAATCTGTCTGTACCTGAGCATACCGCAATGCGTTCTTATATCAAGGAGTCTCTGGAGAAGGGGCATATTCATTGACTAAGATCGGGTACGATCGAAATGCGTCGCATGTACTCTGTACTTGGACTTTTGCGCTAAGGCAAGGACTGTTTGTACTACACCAATTTTTAATGGAGAAATAAAGCATTTGAATTTTATGGAGCTGGAACGCCTTCCTTACTTCGTTATGTATATCCATCTTAGTCCAAGATGATGTTCCGTGCACCTGCCTGGATTGGTGAGCTGGCTGTGGCTTCTTATAGCCTTTTCTTTTTTCACGGAGGCTTCAGTATCTGGTCAAGTGGAAGGGCTATGGTCAGGAGGATAATTCCTGGGTGGTCGCCTCTGATGTGCATGCGGCCGATTTGGTTCGTGCCTTTCACGCTGCTCATCCTGATCGCCCTGGTGGTCTTGGTGAGGGTTCGGTGACCCCTCCTTAAAGGGGGGGTACTGTTGTGAATTGGACTTTTTGGCTCCCTCTTGTTGTCACTAGTGATATGACTCTGGGATTGTCTTTCTCCTGCTTGGCACCCACCTGTTCGTTAGTCCAGGGGGTGTTGCTATTTAAACTCCCTGGAATCTCAGTCTGGTGCCTGGAATCGTTGTAATCAGTTCCTTTCTGTTTGCTCCTGTCTGCTGGTCCTGGTTCTTTGCAATATAAGCTAAGTCCTGCTTCCTTATTTTTTGGTTATTTGTATTGCTCTTATTTTTGTACAGCTTGTACTAAATGTGATTCCTGATTTCGCTGGAAGCTCTGGGGGGCTGATATTCTCCCCCCGTGCCGTTAAGACGGTACGGGGGTTCTTGAATAATCAGCGTGGAAACTTTGACAGGGTTTTTGCTGACCGTATAAGTCATCTTCCTATATTCTGCTATTAGTTAGTGGGCCTCTCTTTGCTAAAGCCTAGTTCATTCCTACGTTTGTCTTTTCTTCTTACCCCACCGTTATTATTTGTTGGGGGCTTGTATCCAACTTTTTGGGGTCTTTTCTCTGGAGGCAAGAAAGGTCTATCTTTTCCCTGATAGGGTTAGTTAGTTGTTGTGATTCGGTTTGTGGGCTCCCCCGGTGGTCTCTTTTGGTACTGGTGTCTTGTGAGCCTTGCCTCCTCAGTTCACCTGTTCCTATTAGGATGTGGGAGTATCCTATTTAGCCTTGCTCCTCAGTCATTCTAATGCCGGCCATCAATGTAACCAGAGTCTTTCTGTTGCATGTTCCTGCTCCCAGTCTGCTGATCAGCTAAGTTGGACTATTCAGTCCTTGTCTATTTTTGCATGTTTTGTCCAGTTTGCAGTTATGTGAATCTCTGCAGCTGGAAGCTCTTGTGGACTGAAATTACCACTCCGGTGCCATGAGTTGGCACATGAAGTAAGGTAATTTCAGGATGGTATTTGATAGGGTTTTGTAGCTGACCACGAAGTCCACTATTGTATCCTTCTGCTATCTAGTTAGTGGGCCTCGCTGTGCTAAATCTGCTTTCATACTACGTGTATCTTTTCATCTGCACTCACCGTTATTATATATGGGGGGCTACTATCTCCTGTGGGGACATTCTCTGGAGGCAAGCCAGGACTGTGTTTCTTCTACCAGGGGTAGTTAGTTCTCTGGCTGGCGCGAGGCGTCTAGCGAAAAAATAGGTACGCCCCCTGGCTACTATTAGTTGTGTGTATAGGTTCAGCATCGCGGTCAGCTCTAGTTTCCATCACCCGAGAGCTTGTCCGTTTTTTATATGCTCCTGATGTTCCCTTGCTATTGGGAACCATAACAGTATGGCCGGCCCGCATGTTTAATCTATGGGCTGAAGCAGGAGAGAAGAAGGAACTGTGTGAAATTTTTTTTTTTTTTTCCTTTCCTCTGAAGTTGCACTCCTGCTCTAATTGCAGTCTCCTGCTGTCCTCTCCTCTTAACCCCTGAATGGCTCAGATTTTATCTGTTGAAATATGGATCTCCAGAGTCTGGCTACAAATTTGAATAATCTTGCCGATAAAGTTCACAATATACAAGATTTTCTTATACATGCTCCTCGGTCTGAACCTAAAATTCCTATACCGGAGTTTTTTTCTGGAGATCGATCTTGTTTTCTGAATTTTAAATACAATTGTCAATTGTTTCTTTCTCTGAGATCTCGTTCTGCTGGAGACCCTGCCCAGCAGGTTAAAATTGTTATTTCTTTACTGCGGGGTGACCCTCAAAATTGGGCATTTTCATTGGCGCCAGGGGATCCTGCGTTGCTCAATGTGGATGCGTTTTTTCTGGCCTTAGGGTTGCTTTATGAGGAACCAAATTTAGAGATACAGGCTGAAAAAGCCCTGATAGCCCTCTCTCAGGGGCAAGATGAAGCCGAAATATATTGCCAAAAATTTCGAAAATGGTCTGTGCTTACTCAGTGGAATGAGTGCGCTCTGGCGGCAAATTTCAGTGAAGGTCTCTCTGATGCCGTAAAGGACGTCATGGTGGGGTTTCCTGCGCCTACGGGTCTGAATGAGTCCATGACAATGGCTATTCAGATTGATCGGTGTTTACGGGAACGCAAACCTGTGCACCATTTGGCGGTGTCTTCTGAGAAGGCACCAGAGAGTATGCAATGTGATAGTTTTCTGTCCAGAAGCGAACGACAGAATTATAGGCGCAAAAATGGCTTGTGCTTCTATTGTGGGAATTCTACTCATGTTATATCAGCATGCTCTAAACGAACAAAGAAAGTTGATAAATCCTCTGCTATTGGCACTTTGCAGTCTAAGTTTATTTTGTCTGTGACTTTAATTTGTTCGTTATCTTCTATTGTCACGGATGCTTATGTGGATTCTGGCGCCGCTTTGAGTCTTATGGATTGGTCCTTTGCCATTGCTGACAGATTTATTTGCTCGCATTAAGGGAGCTAAGTGGTTCTCTAAGATTGATCTTCGCGGTGCTTATAATTTGGTGCGAATTAAGCAGGGGGATGAGTGGAAAACCGCATTTAATACGCCCGAGGGCCATTTTGAGTATTTGGTAATGCCTTTTGGTCTGTCAAATGCCCCTTCGGTCTTTCAGTCCTTTATGCACAATATTTTCCGTGAATATCTGGATAAATTTATGATTGTGTATTTGGATGATGTTTTGGTTTTTTCGGATGACTGGGAGTCTCATGTTCAACAGGTTAGGAGGGTTTTTCAGGTTTTACGGACCAATTCTCTGTTTGTAAAGGGTTCAAAGTGTGTTTTTGGGGTTCAGAAGATTTCTTTTTTGGGGTACATTTTTTCCCCCTCTTCTATTGAGATGGATCCTGTTAAGGTTCGGGCTATTTGTGACTGGACGCAACCGACTTCTCTTAAGAGCCTTCAGAAATTTTTGGGCTTTGCTAATTTTTATCGTCGATTCATAACTGGTTTTTCTAGCGTTGTCAAGCCTTTGACTGATTTGACTAAAAAAGGTGCTGATGTTACCGTTTGGTCCCCTGCTGCTGTGGAGGCCTTTCGGGAGCTTAAGCGCCACTTTTCTTCTGCTCCTGTGTTGCGCCAGCCTGATGTTTCACTTCCTTTTCAGGTGGAAGTTGATGCTTCCGAGATCGGAGCGGGGGCGGTTTTGTCACAGAAAAGTTCAGATTGTTCAGTGATGAGACCTTGTGCGTTCTTTTCTCGAAAATTTTCGCCCGCCGAGCGAAACTATGATATTGGTAATCGGGAGCTTTTGGCGATGAAGTGGGCATTCGAGGAGTGGCGTCATTGGCTTGAGGGTGCTAGACATCAGGTGGTGGTCTTGACTGATCACAAAAATTTGATTTATCTTGAGTCGGCCAGACGTCTGAATCCTAGACAGGCGCGCTGGTCGTTGTTTTTCTCCCAGTTTGATTTTGTGGTCTCGTATCTGCCAGGTTCTAAAAATGTGAAGGCGGATGCCCTTTCTAGGAGTTTTGAACCTGATTCCCCTGGTGATTCTAAACCTACTGGTATCCTTAAAGATGGGGTGATATTGTCTGCTGTCTCCCCAGACCTGCGACGTGCTTTACAAGAGTTTCAGGCGGATCGGCCTGATCGTTGTCCGCCTGGTAGATTGTTTGTGCTGGATGAGTGGACCAGTAGAGTTATCTCGTAGGTTCATTCTTCTGCGTTGGCAGGTCATCCAGGAATTTTTGGTACCAGAGATTTGGTGGCTAGGTCCTTCTGGTGGCCTTCCCTGTCTCGGGACGTGCGTACTTTTGTGCAGTCTTGTGATGTTTGTGCTCGGGCCAAGCCTTGTTGTTCTCGGGCTAGTGGTTTGTTGTTGCCCTTGCCTGTTCCAAAGAGGCCTTGGACACACATCTCTATGGATTTTATTTCTGATCTCCCTGTTTCTCAGAAAATGTCTGTCATCTGGGTGGTGTGTGACCGTTTTTCTAAAATGGTTCATTTGGTGCCTTTGCCCAAGCTGCCTTCCTCATCTGAGTTGGTGCCCCTGTTTTTTCAGAATGTGGTTCGGTTGCATGGTATCCCGGAGAATATAGTTTCCGACAGGGGATCCCAGTTTGTGTCCAGATTTTGGCGGGCGTTTTGTGCCAGGATGGGCATTGATTTGTCTTTTTCGTCTGCATTTCATCCCCAGACGAATGGCCAGACGGAGCGTGCTAATCAAACCTTAGAGACTTATTTGAGGTGTTTTGTGTCTGCTGATCAGGATGACTGGGTCACCTTTTTGCCGTTGGCAGAATTTGCCCTTAATAATCGGGCCAGTTCTGCCACTTTGGTTTCCCCTTTCTTTTGCAATTCGGGGTTCCATCCTCGTTTTTCATCTGGTCAGGTGGAATCTTCGGATTGTCCTGGAGTGGATACTATGGTGGATAGGTTGCATCGTATTTGGGGTCAGGTGGTGGACAATTTAAAGTTGTCCCAGGAGAAGACTCAACGTTTTGCTAATCGCCATCGTCGTGTTGGTCCTCATCTTCGTGTTGGGGACTTGGTGTGGTTGTCTTCCCGTTTTGTCCCTATGAGGGTCTCTTCTCCTAAGTTTAAGCCTCGGTTCATCGGTCCTTATAAGATTTTGGAAATTCTTAACCCTGTATCTTTTCGTTTGGACCTCCCAGCATCCTTTGCTATCCATAATGTCTTCCATCGGTCATTATTGCGGAGGTATGAGGTACCAGTTGTGCCTTCCGTTGAGCCTCCTGCTCCTGTGCTGGTTGAGGTTGAATTGGAGTACGTGGTGGAGAAAATCTTGGACTCCCGTGTTTCCAGACGGAGACTTCAGTATCTGGTGAAGTGGAAGGGCTATGGTCAGGAGGATAATTCTTGGGTTACAGCTTCTGATGTTCATGCCTCTGATTTGGTCCGTGCCTTTCATAGGGCTCATCCAGATTGCCCTGGTGGTTCTTGTGAGGGTTCGGTGCCCCCTCCTTAGGGGGGATACTGTTGTGATTCGGTTTGTGGGCTCCCCCGGTGGTCTCTTTTGGTACTGGTGTCTTGTGAGCCTTGCCTCCTCAGTTCACCTGTTCCTATTAGGATGTGGGAGTATCCTATTTAGCCTTGCTCCTCAGTCATTCTAATGCCGGCCATCAATGTAACCAGAGTCTTTCTGTTGCATGTTCCTGCTCCCAGTCTGCTGATCAGCTAAGTTGGACTATTCAGTCCTTGTCAATTTTTGCATGTTTTGTCCAGTTTGCAGTTATGTGAATCTCTGCAGCTGGAAGCTCTTGTGGACTGAAATTACCACTCCGGTGCCATGAGTTGGCACATGAAGTAAGGTAATTTCAGGATGGTATTTGATAGGGTTTTGTAGCTGACCGCGAAGTCCACTATTGTATCCTTCTGCTATCTAGTTAGTGGGCCTCGCTGTGCTAAATCTGCTTTCATACTACGTGTGTCTTTTCATCTGCACTCACCGTTATTATATGTGGGGGGCTACTATCTCCTGTGGGGACATTCTCTGGAGGCAAGCCAGGACTGTGTTTCTTCTACCAGGGGTAGTTAGTTCTCCGGCTGGCGCGAGGCGTCTAGCGAAAAAATAGGTACGCCCCCTGGCTACTATTAGTTGTGTGTATAGGTTCAGCATCGCGGTCAGCTCTAGTTAACATCACCCGAGAGCTTGTCCGTTTTTTATATGCTCCTGATGTTCGCTTGCTATTGGGAACCATAACAGTTAGTTCTCCGGCTGGCGCGAGACGTCTAGAATCAGCGTAGGTACGTTCCCCGGCTGCTGCTATTTGTGTGCTAGGATCAGGTATACGGTCAGCCCAGTTACCACTGCCCTATGAGCTGGTTTTAATGTTTGAAAACTTGGCTATAACCTCTGAGACCCTCTGCCACTGGGGTCATAACAGGTGACCCACCCAAGGTAGCTGGAATATTGGGTATAGGTAGGTTAGTAAAAGGAGAAAACACAAGAAGTGTCAGATAGAGGGAGGACATGACATTAGAGAGAGTGGAGAATCCCTGGCATTTTGTAGTAAACCAGGGGTGATGTCAGGCGACGAGGTGCATAACTGGGTGTCATCATAGAGATGATACTGGAAACCAAATCTATTGATGGCTTGTCCAATAGGGGCTGTGTATAGAGAGAAGAGTGGGGGGCCTAGTATGGAACCCCAACAGAGGAGGACTGAGCCCTGAGGAACCCTGATAGTAAGGGGACGAGGAGGGGAGTAAGAGCCGTCAAACGGTACGAGGAGGGGAATAAGAGCCGTCAAACGGTACAGTGAAGGAGCGGTCAGAGAGGTGAAGAGCAGCTGGTGATCCACAGTGTCAGATGCTGCAGAGATCCAGGATTGTCAGCAGGGAGCAGTAACTATTGGATTTTGTGGTTAGTAGGTTATTAGAGAATTTAGTGAGGGCAGTTTCACCAGAGTGTGAAGAACGTCATGAGGAAACCTCCATGGAAGGTTTTAGGAGACACTCAAAAGGTTTCAGACATTTGCCAGTTTTCATCAAATCAGAGTCGATCGGAGACAAGAACACACAACCAGTGTCTGTTAGTGTACCGGCTTGTCGGACTCTCAGCTAACCAGTCACAAGTTTTGCATAAAGATAAGGAGAAGTGGGAATGGCTTCTTACATTACATTACCTACGACAAAAGATCTTTCAATTGGGAAAAACAACATCGTAAATTATGGATTCTGTCAAATTCCTTTCACACTGGTTTTACCCAGATTACTATACTATCAGAGACAAAGGAATGTTTCACACACAGACACCTCTATTTAAGATATGATGCCCTGTGTTATTGGTTTATTAATAACACTTTTAAAGCTAATACTAAAATATATAAAATTATCAGAGATATACCGGTAGGTTTAATTGTCTAAATAACAATAAAAGCAACATATAAATATTTTACCACAACAAGCAGAAACCAGATTGTAAAGGGTCAAGAAGAGAGTGATCTGAGAGATAGCGGATCAGATGGGAGTGAACCAAGCTTGGTTTGGAGATAAAGGGAAGATTAGAGACCAGTCTGTAGTTAGCAGCGCAGTTCTGATCCAGGGAAGGCATTTTAAGTAAAAGGGTTATGATGGAGTTTTTGAATGAAGAAAAAAATACCACATGAAAGAGGTTCAATATTTTGGTTAGGTGGGTAGAGACAGCTGGGGAGAGGGACTGAAGGAGATGTGAGGAAATAGGGTCACTGTTGCAGTAGTTGTAGGACGCAAAGTAGCAAGGAGTCTGGTCAGTTCTTCTGTGACTGGCTTCTAGATGGAAAGAGAACTTGAGGTGCGAGAGGAAGGGGATCCAGGCTCTGCGGGTTTGCATGAAAATGTCTTGATGGATAGGATTGTTTGTGGGAAATAAGTGGGCAGAACGTCAGCACTTAAGGCCCCGTCTCACACAGCGATTTACCAACGATCACGACCAGCGATACGACCTGGCCGTGATCGTTGGTAAGTCGTTGTGTGGTCGCTGGGGAGCTGTCACACAGACAGCTCTCTCCAGCGACCAACGATCAGGGGAACGACTTCGGTATCGTTGAAACTGTCTTCAACGATGCCGAAGTCCCCCTGCAGCACCCGGGTAACCAGGGTAAACATCGGGTTACTAAGCGCAGGGCCGCGCTTAGTAACCCGATGTTTACCCTGGTTACCAAAAAAAACAAACAGTACATACTCACCATCTGATGTCCGTCAGGTCCCTTGCCGTCTGCTTCCTGCTCTGACTGAATGCCGCCGTACAGTGAGAGCAGAGCGCAGCGGTGACGTCACTGCTGTGCTGTGCTCTCACTGTACGGCCGGATCTCAGTCAGAGCAGGAAGCAGACGGCAAAGGACCTGACGGGCATCAGCTGGTGAGTATGTAGTGTTTGTTTTTTTTTACATTTACGCTGGTAACCAGGGTAAACATCGGGTTACTAAGCGCGGCCCTGCGCTTAGTAACCCGATGTTTACCCTGGTTACCAGTGAAGACATCGCTGGATCGGTGTCACACACACCGATTCAACGATGTCAGCGGGACCTCAACGACCAAAAAAAGGTCCAGGCCATTCCGACACGACCAGTGATCTCACAGCAGGGGCCTGGTCGCTGGTACGTGTCACACATAGCGAGATCGCTACTGAGGTCGCTGTTGCGTCACAAAACTTGTGACTCAGCAGCGATCTCGCTAGCGATCTCGCTATGTGAGACGGGGCCTTTAGTTTAGTGATGGGAGTCTGTACTTTAGGGCTCAGGAGGGAGTGAAAGGTTTCAAAGAGTCATTTTGGATTGTTGGCTAGAGATGTGATAAGGGTGGTAATGTAGATTTGTTTAGCAAGCAGAGTTATAAGTTTCAAGCTAAACTTATAGTGGATGAAGTCATCGTCTGATAGTGATTTTCTGTGTGTGTGGTAAGTGGGGGTGTCTTGGGTGTTGAGACAATTCTTGACAGAGAAGAAAGGAAAGAAGGTTGTGGTCAGAGAGTGGTAGAGGGGAGTTAGTGAAGTCGTGAAGTGAGCAGAGTCTTGAGAATGCCAGGTCCAGAGTATTCCCGTCTTCATGTGTAGGAGAGTTAGTAAACTGTGAGTGGCCAAAGGAGGAGGTTACAGAAAGAAGATGAGAGGCAGATTGGGGGAGGGGATCATCGATGAGGATGTTAAAATCCCCCATGATGAGAGTGGGAATATCACAGAATAGGAAGTGTGGAAGCCAAGTGGCAAAGTGATCCAAACACTGACGGGAGGAGCCTAGAGGGCCATACACAACCGCCACTCGCCGGGAGAAGGGTCTGAAGTGTCTAACGGTGTGGACTTCGAAGGAAGACAACATATGTGAGGGAACCAGGGGGATGACCTGGAAATCACATTGTGATGAAAGGAGCAAACACCTCCACCTTGTCTGCTCTCAAGTCTGGGGGTATGTGAAAATTGTAGCCCACCATATGAGCGAGCAGCAGCGGCAGTGGCATCAGACTGCTGGATCCAGGTTTTAGTGAGAGCAAGAAGGTTGAGCGAATTTGCAAGGAAGAAATGTTGGATGTAGAGGACTTTGTTGCACGCTTATTGTGAGTTCCAAAGGGCATAATTAAAAGACACAGAAGAAGGCAAGAAACAAATGTTTATAAGATTGGTAGGGTTCCTATGTGCTGCAGGATGAGAGTTAGATATAGCAGTGTATGGAGGTCCAGGATTGGGAGAGATGTCGCCAGCGAGTAGGAGAAGGAGACAGAAGAGAAGGAGCAGGTGGCTCAATGATTTGTGTGAGCGTTTTGTGCGCTGTATGGTGGTAGTGGATGGTTTTGCATGGTTGAGAAATATCACCAGAAAAGGGGACAGAAGGCCAGAGTCACACGGAGACAGGTAAGGCTACTTTCACATTTGTGTCCTTTACTCGCCCATCACAAAGTGTCGGCGCGACGTACTTACGGAAGTTTGTCCTTTCACATTTCCGTCTGTAGTCCCGGGGAGAAAAGAGAGTGAGTGCGAGATTTCCTGCTGGGCATGCGTAGTCAGAAACACTGGATACAACGTACAGAAAAACGTTCCCTTGAACGCTTTTTGCCAAAGACGGGCCGTCTTCACAGGATCCAGTGCACAACGGACGAAACGTGTGTCCATCCGTCATGATAAATTGCTAAAACAAGTGTATGGGAAAATGCAGGATCCTGCAAATTCAAAAATCGACGTATTGTGAAGGCAGAAGAAAGACGGAAATGTGAAAGTAGCCTAAGAAGTATAAGAATGGGGGAAATGAACAAACAGAAGATAATAAGAGACAAATACTACTAACACAGCAGAGAACTGAATGGGAAGAAGCCATAGCAGCAAAGACACAGATGTGAATGGGGATAATGAATCTGCAGAGTATCAGATGTGAACAGATGGATTGGCAGGAACGATGGTGGTACTGAAGAATATAAGATGACATTTCTGTAGATACTCTCCAGATCCCCTGAGATAATACAGGAATGTGGAGATTTGGTGTTAATCATCTATTGTGCACGAAAACAATGTAAATGTCACCAGAACCGGATTTTCTTCGGAGGAGGAGGAACAAGATAAATGTACACGAATACTGCGAGACAGGTGTAACGGGGGTAATTCCCAATCACTAGGCTGCTCTTCCACTGTCAGCCATGGGCAAGAGCCGTGGAGACTATTAGTGTATCATGTGTATCACGGTGCACATACACAGGGCCGCCATCAGGACATTACTGCCCTGACTGGCGTATGGGGCCTGGTGGGCAGAGGGGGCCCGCGTTGGGCCCCGTCTCATCTGCCCATCGAACTCCGCAGCAGCAGGCTTCTGACGGTACACTGAACCTGCGTCCGAGACGCAGGTTCAGTGTCCTCTATTGCCATGCGGGCCCCTCCGGGCCTGCAAGGCAACAGTTAAAGCTGCTAGCCAATCGGAGGCTGGCAGCTGACGTCAGCGAGCACGTCGCCGGCGTATGACGTCATTGTCATTCGCCGGCAAGTCCGCGCTGAAATGCCTGGTATGGACGTCGGCGCTGGACAATGGCCAGGTAAGAAAGGTGGGTTTTGTTTTTTTTTACTGAATGAGGCAAGCCTGGGGCATGATGAAGACACGGGGCAGGAATGAAAACACAGGGGGCAGGAATGAAAACACGGGGAAGGAATGGAAACATGGGGCAAGAATGGAAACACTGGGGGCAGGAATGAAAACACTAGGAGCAGGAATGAAAACACAGGGGGCAGGAATGAAAACGGGGCAAGACTGAAAATACAGGGGGCAGGAATGAAAACGGGGCAAGAATGATAACAAAGAGGGCAAAAATGAAAACACAGG
>NC_135238.1:188353386-188564972 GCF_051348905.1 Ranitomeya variabilis | reverse complement strand
CACCATCTTGCTCTGTTTCAGAATCCAGGACACATTCTTCCACCTCATCATGAGAATCAATCTCACTTTCCTCTCCTAAATCCTCATTCAGTGTGAGGTCTCTATCATCTAACAGCATGTTTGTTACTTCCTCAACATCAAGTTGTTTGGATAAATTGTACATTTTCCTCTCCATTTCAGCAGATAATCTGAAGCAAGAGAAGGAATATGTTAGGGAACTACTGTATATGCCTGAGCAGCACACTTTCTTTTATAAAATCTCCCTTATTTCTATGAAATATCCTCACATTTTGTGCTATACATTCATAAAACAAGCTAAATAAACTATTGTGATGAATAAAAACATAAAATACGAACCTTACTGAATGTGACATATTCACATACAATGAGCCTGAGAGATCTGTGCAGATATATCCTCTCCCCTGAAGCTCTGAAATCCAACTGTGATATCAGGTTTCACAGACCTTCAAGAGACAGGAGACTACCTGGAGGGAGGGGCTTTCCTCACAATCTGGTGAGGAAGGAGAAATGAAAGTAAAAGAGAAAGCGCCTGTCAGATCAGTTGTATGTGACGGAGGGTTAAGTCCATCTAGTTCAACCCATAGCCTAACCTAACATGCCCTAACATGTTGATCCAGAGGAAGGCAAAAAACCCCATGTGGCAAAGAGTAAGCTCCGCATTGGGGAAAAAAATTCCTTCCCGACTCCACATACGACAGTCAGACTAGTTCCCTGGATCAACGCCCTATCAAGGAATCTAGTGTATATACCCTGTAACATTATACTTTTCAAGAAAGGCATCCAGTCCCCTCTTAAATTTAAGTAATGAATCACTCATTACAACATCATACGGCAGAGAGTTCCATAGTCTCACTGCTCTTACAGTAAAGAATCTGCATCTGTTATTATGCTTAAACCTTCTTTCCTCCAGACGTAGAGGATGCCCCCTTGTCCCTGTCCCTGTAAGCAGGTGGCTTACTGGCCATATGCTGTTCTTTGGGTTTTTTAAATGTTTTTAAATGTATGTCTCGTTTTGATATGCCTTGTATTAATAAAGTTATTGTTTATTTGAATGGTTTATCCCAGTTTTATGCATATCCTTTTTTCTTGGTTTTCTTTGAAGGTCTATGATTAAAAAGATCATCAGAAAGGTCTTTGTAACATAGTAACATAGTTAGTAAGGCCGAAAAAAGACATTTGTCCATCCAGTTCAGCCTATATTCTAACATAATAAATCTCCAGATCTACGTCCTTCTACAGAACCTAATAATTGTATGATACAATATTGTTCTGCTCCAGGAAGACAGCCAGGCCTCTCTTGAACCCCTCGACTGAGTTCACCATCACCACCTCCACAGGCAAGCAATTCCAGATTCTCACTGCCCTAACAGTAAAGAATCCTCTTCTATGTTGGTGGAAAAACCTCTCCTCCAGACGCAAATAATGCCCCCTTGTGCCCGTCACCTTCCTTGGTATAAACAGATCCTCAGCGAGATATTTGTATTGTCCCCTTATATACTTATACATGGTTATTAGATCGACCCTAAGTCGTCTTTTTTCTAGACTAAACAATCCTAATTTCGCTAATCTATCTGGGTATTGTAGTTCTCCCATCCCCTTTATTAATTTTGTTGCCCTCCTTTGTACTCTCTCTAGTTCCATTATATCTTTCCTGAGCACTGGTGCCCAAAACTGGACACAGTACTCCATGTGCGGTCTAACTAGGGATTTGTACAGAGGCAGTATAATGCTCTCATCATGTGTATCCAGACCTCTTTTAATGCACCCCATGATCCTGTTTGCCTTGGCAGCTGCTGCCTGGCACTGGCTGCTCCAGGTAAGTTTATCATTAACTAGGATCCCCAAGTCCTTCTCCCTGTCAGATTTACCCAGTGGTTTCCCGTTCAGTGTGTAATGGTGATATTGATTCCTTCTTCCCATGTGTATAACCTTACATTTATCGTTAAACCTCATCTGCCACCTTTCAGCCCAAGTTTCCAACTTATCCAGATCCATCTGTAGCAGAATACTATCTTCTCTTGTATTAACTGCTTGACATAGTTTTGTATCATCTGCAAATATCAATATTTTACTGTGTAAACCTTCTACCAGATCATTAATGAATATGTTGAAGAGAACAGGTCCCAATACCGACCCCTGCGGTACCCCACTTGTCACAGCGGCCCAGTTAGAGACTATACCATTTATAACCACCCTCTGTTTTCTATCACTAAGCCAGTTACTAACCCATTTACACACATTTTTCCCCAGACCAAGCATTCTCATTTTGTGTACCAACCTCTTGTGCGGCACGGTATCAAATGCTTTGGAAAAATCGAGATATGCCACGTCCAATGACTCACCGTGGTCCAGTATATAGCTTACCTCTTCATAAAAACTGATTGTACTGTCCCCTCATATATTTATACATTAACATAAGATCACCCCTTAGTCTTCATTTTTCCAAACTAAACAGCCCCAAGTGTAATAACCTATCTTGGTATTGCAGACCCCCCAATCCTCCAATAACCTTGGTCGCTCTTCTCTGCACCCGCTCCAGTTCAGCTAAGTCTTTCTTATACATCGGAGACCAGAACTGTGCACAGTATTCTAAGTGTGGTCGAACTAGTGACTTGTATAGAGGTAAAATTATGTTCTCCTCATGAGCATCTATGCCTCTTTTAATACATCCCATTATTTTATTTGCCTTTGTAGCAGCTGCCTGACACTGGCCACTAAATGTGAGTTTGTCATCCATCCTTACACCCAGGTCTTTTTCATTGACGGTTTTGCCCAGAGTTTTAGAATTAAGCACATAGTTATACATCTTATTACTTCTACCCAAGTGCATGACCTTACGTTTATCCCCATTAAAGCTCATTTGCCATTTATCAGCCCAAGCTTCTAGTTTACATAAACCATCTTGTAATATAAAATTGTCCTCTCCTGTATTGATTACCCTGCAGAGTTTAGTGTCATCTGCAAATATTGAAATTCTACTCTGAATGCCCCCTACAAGGTCATTTATAAATATGTTAAAAAGAAGAGGGCCCAATACTGACCCCTGTGGTACCCCACTGCTAACCGCGACCCAGTCCGAGTGTGCTCCATTAATAACTACCCTTTGTTTCCTATCCCTATTTTCCTCTATCCCCATTATTCTCATTTTATGTATCAAAATCAGCTCGGGCTCTTATTTTTGGAAACATCGTCTGTCTACTGTGTCCTTGTACAAAAAATCTTGAACTATTACTTTACCTTATCGCGCTGCAATGAAAAATCATTAGATTAATGCGTTATGCTCTTAACACAGCAATGGATAAAGATTGTCGATGACTACATCTGTGCCTATGTGCTTAATAAAGGTGTCCGGTCTGAATATGCTCCTGATATCTCATACAGCAGTAATCCTGGTATTGGCTTACTCTGAACTACTCAAATTAATAGAATAAAACTCCCTCCTACTTGTAACAAAAATGTAATTTTGCAGTCTAGAGATTACATTAATTTTTCTTTTGGGTGCTCTTCAGCTGATCAGTCAGCGCGCTACATGAAGCCGGGTTCCATATGCAAGTAGTCGGCAAGTGTTATAGCTTGCCAAGGAGGGAGCCGATCATGTTTGCTCAACTCTAGTGAGTTAAAACTATTGAACTCAGGATGCTGAAATACATCCTGAGTCAAATAGTGGCGACACTTGGCCATGTGACCATTGCTACCACCTCACCTGACCCATGACCTTATTGTATGTTTAAAAATTATAAGATTTTTTAATCCTCTTTGTGTTTGTAGCACCTCATAGTACAATGAGAGACACGAAAAAAATGCCGATTAAACAATTGATAAAGTAGTGTCTGACATTGCAGATATGAGGTGTAAAAAACAAAAGATTTGTGTACACGGCGCACGGTGTGAGTTGCCGGCAACTAATTTTGAACAATAGAAATAAATAGAGTTTTCAACATAAAATTTTTATTTTGGGACACAAAAAAAAAATGGGGAAAGATTATTAAGGGGAATGGATGTCAGCAATCAAGGGTGAATGATAACTACTGGTTTGGGAGTGGGTAGAGGAGGAGGAACCGTAGTCCAGAATGCTGGAAGGTATTTCAGACCACCCTGTGGCAGACGGTGGGGATATTGCCACCTCTGGAGGGGAGGGAGGAGGCACCAGCAGTCTACGGGGGTGCTTGATGACTGGCTCTGGCTACTCCTGCTCCGGCTTGACCCCGGCCGAGAGCTAGGTGTGGGTATTGGAGCAGCCTGAGCCGCCGCAGCTGTCCTTTTTTCTCTCCTTTTTTTCTCCTTTTTCTCTCTCCCTCTGAGTGTTCCTCCAAATGGCGTCATGTTGAGCTTGAGGGCCTGGCAGGAGCAGGACTCGGCGGCTGGGTACGATGGTGTTGGTGGCGGCGTCCCTCAGCACCCAGACCTCTGTAGAGTTGCTGTGCAGCAGGACTAGGAGTCATGCTTGCCAGCGTTGGTACTACTGGCATTGTATTCGCTGGTTGCATGATCCTAGCCTGCTGCAGAGAACTCACATAGGCGTTGTTGCAGGCCTGCATCACCGAAATCTGGAGTTCCGGTGTAAGGTGTTCCACCATGCCCTTAGCAATGGCACTAAAAAAATGTTTTGCCGGCCTCATGAGCTCAAGTTCCATTGATTCAAGGCGCCGGTCGATATTGGACAGAGCAGTGTCCATCCTATCTCCCAGCACCTTGAAACAATTCTGGAAAACCGTGCCCAAATGAAAATATTTGGGCATTAGCGGCCTGTCCGAGGCCCGCTGACGCTGGCGGGAATACCCGAAAGAAGGAGCGCCTGAGGCCTCGACCAGGGGAACACCAGATGGACCGGCTGCCGTTTCTCCAGAATGTGGTTCATGCCTGCTCTCGCTGTGAGATGGCTGTGACGGGTCCGATGGTGTTAGAAAAAGTATCTCAGTGAGGATTGAAAAGAAAAGCAAAAAAATAGAATTGTGTGGATAAAACAAAACTTATTTAATGTCCATTCAGAAAGTGATTACAAAAATGAAGAAAAAGTAAATTATAAGTTCATTGCACACAAATTTAAGTATTTGGTTAAAAAGAAAATGGAAGCAAGCATTGATCTTACATATGGTCTTGTGGCATGATGTGTTCGTCCATGTGGAGAGAGTCTCAAGGTATGAGAACTGACCCATGCTGAGACCAGACGGTTTATATACAATTCTGTCCCATAGACCTTCATGGGTTACTATTTTCTCCTACATAATATCCACATAAGGCTGGTTTCACACTTGCGTTTTTGAACGCATGCGTTTTTTTTAAAAACGCATGGTGCAAAAACGCATGTAAACGCTGCGTTTTTTTGACGCATGCGTTAAACGCGTGTGTCAAAAAAACGCAGCGTTTACATGCGTTTACATGCGTTTTTGCATGCGTTTGCGTTTTTTTTAACATTTTTCCAAAAAAAAAAAAAAAAAGATAACCAGACACAACCAATGGGAATAGAGAGGGCGTATATGATTGTCTCTCAATATATAGACCCTAGGGGAACAGAAATTTTCAGAGCTTGCTACTGTTTCCGGTGTCACGATGGATCTTTCTATGGATAACTTTTATTTCAAACTGGAGTTCAGCTTCAAGATTTTCCTTGCCTGTGTTTTTGCTTGGGAGCAAGACCCAAACCGCCAAAGATGGAGAAGGAGACAGCGTCGGCGTTTTTGGAGGCACCCCATCATTGAAGTGCGTGAGAGCCGTGGAGCATATCACACGCTCTATGCGGAGCTGAATGCCAACCCGGAGAAATTCCAGGATTATACCAGAATGTCTCAAGATTCTTTCCGGGATTTACTTACTCGTGTTGAAGGATCCATAAGGCGACAGGACACACGGCTCCGTAGAGCGATTCCACCTGAGGAACGTCTGTTAGTGACATTACGGTACGTTCCAAAACTAAACCAATGACCGTCAACTTTGTTGTTATGACATGTTTTCTATGTTTGTTTTTTTTTTCTTTTTTTTTTAAAACACACCATTAGAGCCGATTTTAAATTTTTTTGTTTTTGTTTCTTTTTCTTCTAGATTTCTTGCCACAGGAGAGAGTTTATCTTCCCTGCACTTCCAATACCGCTTTGGAATCTCAACCCTCTCCGGAATTGTTGTGGACACCTGTCGTGCGTTATGGAATGCACTCCGTGAGGAGTTTATACCCGTACCCACCGTGGACATGTGGCGGGAAATTTCAACTACATTTTTGAACGTGTGTGATTTCCCAAACTGTTTAGGGGCGGTGGATGGAAAGCACATCCGCATTGTCAAACCTGCCAGAACCGGATCTGAGTTTTATAATTATAAAAAATATTTTTCGGTAGTGCTTATGGCAATAGCGGATGCGGAGTGTCGCTTCATCGCCGTGGATATTGGAGCTTTTGGCCGTGGCAATGATTCCCAAACCTTCAAGAGCTCGGATATGGGCCGTCGGTTGTATGGCAACAATTTTAATTTTCCCCCTCCACAGCCTCTCCCCAACACTCAAGGCCCACCGCTGCCATTTGTTATGGTTGGGGATGAGGCCTTCCAGATGTGTGAAAATCTCCTGAAGCCCTATTCTAGTAGGGACTTGGACCACACTAGAAGAATATTCAACTACAGACTGACCAGGGCCAGAAGAACCGTAGAGTGCAGCTTTGGCATTCTTGTTGCTAAATGGCGCATTCTTGCAACAGCCATCAATCTAAAAGTGGAAACAGTGGACGAGGTGGTCAAAGCCTGTGTGGTGCTACACAATTATATAATGGCTAAGGAGCGACCCCACATTGAACTTGATGAACCTGTTGCACACCCATTGCCTGATTTTCAGCATCACCCGATGCGGTCAACTGCAGCCGTTGGTCTTATGCGGGACCAATTTGCGGCCTATTTTGTGTCCGATATTGGACGTGTGTCATGGCAGGACAATGTTGTGTAAATGTCCTGTTGTATGTTTATGTTTACCAATTATTAAACACTGATACAAATTTTTCTAATTAATAAACTTTTTTGTGTTCACCATGTCTACTATCTTTTTCCTCTCTAAACAAAGGTTGACCAAAGATGGGCAGTAGATATGTATATCATATTTTGTAATCCAAAACCAGGAGTGGGTGATAGTTGTTGAGGTAATAAATTTTAATTTTTCATCGTAATTTACCTCTGTTGCACTCCCTATTTTGGTTTTCAAAGAATGATATAAACCACGGGCCCCATACTTATAATAATGGTACAAAATTTTTATTTATTAATTCTAATATTGTTGACGTCATTGCGTCAAGACTGTCACGGTCTCTATATCCATCAAGTCAAGTGTAAGCAATAATAAATTCATGATAAACATATACATGATCATGAATTCACAATTTCTTACACCTGGCCTGGTGAGCATAGATATGTAGAGTGTGAGAACAATTGTCCCATCTGTTTGACAACCATTGTCACATAATGTGCTATATAGAATATGGTGAATATACAAGGCAGTAATCAACTTAATCGGTCAGGTATATATTTTGACATCTGACCGGTTCAGTTGAGTTCTGAACTTGATTTCCACCATTTTCTCTTTGTACAGTGACACTACACTAGGTACAAAAATAAGAGTATGGAAATAAATACTATTTTTTTGGCCAACTCATATCTGTATACTAAAGAAACACATATAGATGTTGTCTGGTATTTTATACTACTGGAGATATGTGTAGGCCAAAAGAATAAGTGTGTGACGAAGTTTATTGGTGTGTATTGAGAGCGGTGAAAGACACAATAAACCAAACATAATTGTTTCAAATAAACTTTTTTTTTATTGAGGAAAAAAAAAACAAATTTATTTTTTGGTACCGCGCCGGGTTGAACCACGCCGGCTTGGGGTTGAGTGACGTAACTGGGGGGTATTCAGAACTGAAGCCTGGCTCACCGTGGAGGAGGCAGAGGTGGCAGGAGAATGGGCAAGAAAACTTGAAGGGTCTGGAAGTTCGGGGATGGGGCTTAAAACATGAGGGGCTTGAGACACACTGGAAGGTTGAGACACATCGGTAGGTGATGGGGGAGGAATAATCAAAGTTTTTTGTTTTTTATGCGTTTTGCCAGTTTTACGTTGGGTTTTCCGGGTTGGGGGAAGTCTTCTTGGGCTATGTTGTAAAGTGTGGGCGGGAGACACGTCAGGACCCGGCTCCACACAGTCAGTCTCCATTGTGGAGCGCTCGGCAATGTCTGAGTCCAATGGGGGGAAAGATAAACTCCCGCCTGGGTCCTGGTGCCTCGTTGGGGGGGGGAAACAAAAACCCTTCCAGGATCCTGGTGCCTCGTTGGGGGGGGGAAACAAAAACCCTTCCAGGATCCTGGTGCCTCGTTGGGGGGGGGGAAACAAATCCCATACCAGTGTCCTGCTGCATTGCTGGTGGGGGGGAACATAAAGCCATGGATGGGTCCTGCTGCATCAGGGTGGGTCCTGCCTGGAAAGGTATGGCTTGGTCGTGCTGCATCATGGGGGGCCCGGTGCGATACGCCATGGATGGGTCCTGCTGCATCGGGGGGTGTCCTGCCCGGAAAGCAACGCCTCGGTCCTGCTGCATCGGGGTGGGTCCGGTCAGATATGCCAGGCCTCGGTCCTGCTGCATCGGGGTGGGTCCGGTCCGATATGCCAGGCCTGGGTCCTGCTGCATCTGGGGTGGGCCGGTCCGATATTGCATGGATGGGTCCTGCTGCATCGGGAGGGTGCCGGGCCGATAAGCCACGCCAGGGTCCTGCGTCATCGTGGTGTCAGCGGAGGAGGTCCAAGCCGGAGCAGCGGTCGTCACGGTGGTGGCGGTGGGATGTCCAACAGCACTCGTCATCGTGTTGGCGCTGTAGTGGAGTACACCTGTAGAGGGAATAGAGGTGGCCGTGCAGTGGTATGCAGCAGAGGTAGGAATAGTGTTTACTTGTGACAGTGACGGCACAGTTGGATATGCCGCCACATTACGACTCTGACTCTGCTGCATAGCCTGCACAAAAGCAACATTGCAGGCCTGCATCACACTCAGCTGGAGATCAGGGCTAAGGTGTTCCGACATGCCCTCTAGGATTTGATTGAAAAAATGATGAGCTGGCTTCTTGAGGTCGGCTTTCAATTGATCAACGCTTTTGGCGACATCCTGGATGCGGCAATTTAAGAGATTATGGGTCACATCCATTCTGTCACCTAAAGCCTTGATAGCATCATGTAAAACCGAGCTCAAGTGTAAAAACTCGGGCATGAGGGACCTATCCGAAGCCCTCTGTCGCTGCCGGGATGAGCCCGCAAAAATGGGTGCAGCGAAAGAGGACTGCGAAAGGGGAAGACCTGATGGGCCAGCCCCCTGGTCTCCAGTGAGTGTGGAAGACCCACCTGGTGCTGCGCTGCTGGATGGCTGGGACGGGTCCGTGGCTGCCGGCTGAAGGACCGCTCCAGAACCTGTGGCGACAGTCGTGCAGTGTGTGCTGTGAAAAAAGAAAACAGAAAATTAATACCAAACTATAACAAGACGGTACATCCTGTGGAATTAAAAGTGACAGATTATGTCAATGCAATACAACCGGAGGCATGTGAGAAATACTTACGTTCTCATGAGAAGGACCGGTCTCAGGAAGGCCAACACACGGTGGTATTTGTAGAGCCGGTGCCTTGCTCCGGAACCACTAGCTGCACTCTTCTCTGCACGTAGGTCACAGTTGAAGCGGTCCTTCATGGAACGCCAACGTGTCCTTACTTTGTCCACTGTGAAATAACAATAAAATATAATGGTCAGAATAAGAACTTTTGGCCGTGCTCTCGTGACTGTGTGTGATGACAGAAACTACGAAAAGTTTCTTTCATCACACACAGTCAAGAGAGCATGGCCAAGGTCTGTTGCTTCACACTACCGTGCAATACTTACCAAATGCATTACGGACCCGTGGCGGGGAATTCTCCCAGCCATCCCACAACGCTTGGGCCACCTCACTCCACAAACGACGGAGAACACTATTGACGGCGTGCTGTTGATCCCGGCTGTCCCACAACGGGACTCGCTCCTGGACCAGACTGATCAGCAGGTCATTATCAATCCGGTCGTCGTCCCGTTGTGAAACCTAAAATTAAAACAAAAGCATTTAAGTTTGCTCAACCACATTTGGAAAAAATAAGACACGAAGATGAGAAAGGGCAGGAATATGAAAGACAACTTTCAGAAAAGGATGATATAAGAAATATGTATAGAAAAACAAGGGTACAGAAAGGAAGTTAAAAGAATATTACAATAAGGACAGTCTGCCTGGTATACATACCCGCTGCCGTCTTCCACCTGGACCTTGACTCCGCTGCTCAGTACCTCTCTGTCCCTCAGTTGAAGTGCTCTATAAAATTTAAAAAAAAAAATTGCCTCATGTGTCGATGTGACAGTCAATACTTACCAAGCTGACGGACAAAAAACATACCTCGCTCACGTGATCCACTTCTGATTGACGTGGCTGGAACTCCTCATCAGACGAGGAAACCGGAGAAGACATTCTGATGCGTGTTGAAAGAAAAAAAATAGAAGAAATTAGGACATGTAGATCCAAAAAATTGAAAATGAATGCATTGGCTAGGATATACTCACATTGCTCTGTGTCTTGTCCAACAATGCGTCCGGGCAGGGTGCTGTCTTCTTTGGAGTCTGATGAGAAGTGACCAGAAACTTCCCCCCACCTTCCTTTTATAACCCTGCTGCTATGGGGGAGTCTTATCAGTGTCTAGACATCTTTAGCTACACTTAATTCAATGTTGCAAAAAAAAACGCATGCGTCAAAAAAACGCATGCAAACGCATGTCAAAAAAACGCATGCGTCCCCATTGACTCCAATGCATTTTTTTGTCCAAAAAAAACGCATGTAAACGCATGCGTTTTTTTGGAAAAAAAAAACGCCCCTCAAAATACTACAAGTTGCATTTTATTAAATCAACGCATGCAGTTAAAAAACGCATGCGTTCACAAACGCGTGCAAACGCGTACACCATAAAACGCATGCGTTTTCAATGTTAAATATAGTGGGAAAAAACGCATGCGTTTTTTTGGTAAAAAACGCTGCGTTCAAAAACGCAAGTGTGAAACCAGCCTAAGGTGATTCAGTTCCATGTCCCTAACTTATACCATAAAAGTAGATTCCAGAATATTCCTAATGACTCCATGCATTACCTCATGCTATGTTGCCTATTTATATTTTGTTTACCAGCTAGAAGTAACCTTAGTCAACTACTTATAGCTCCAATTGACAAGTAACCTCTAGATTTTGACATGCAGGGGACAGATGGTCAACCCAGGATCTCCGGAATAGCTGACACACACTCTACCTAGGCCCTGGTTCATTATTTGATTTATGAATATGTAAGTGATTATATATATTATAAGATTTTACATTCCCCCCTGATTATGATTTGAGAATATCATAATTAACCCTAAAATCTTTCTCTCACCATTCGTATCACATTCATTCTTTATTCCGAAAACCTTGTATTAACATCTGTCTCGCATGTCACCTGAGTTTTGAAAACTAAAATTAGAGAACTATATTTTTCTTTTTAGCATTTCTCTCAAAATGTCATCTTCCTTTTTCATTTCTATCTTTATCTTTTTATAAATGTTCTTAATTTTACACATAATAACTATTTGATATATTAAACACAGCAAAACTATAATAAATATAATAACAATCGGATTAGATAATACATTTCCTACTGCCATTTTTGTTGAAGACTGTGACCAACTAGTTACTGATTTTCCTAAATTTTTCCACCAAGATGAGCCTGACATACTCGTCCATTCATGTTCAATATCATTTAAATTACCTTGCTCATGTCTGAATACAATTTCAGCTTCTTTTAATTGTTTTGTTAATAAATTTAACAAACCCTTGTCTTTCTTTATCTCATTTGTCCACATATTCCAAGGAAAATTATTTATTTGAGACAAATTGAACTGTATTGGAAGGATTTTTAGATTTCTTGAACCTATTAATGTAACATTAATACTTCCTTCCTTCTTTGAGAGAGTTTTCACATTTCCCTCAATACAATATAAACCTATTGTCAGATTTTCAGCATGTACACAGGATGGAAAGTATGCAGAAACAACTTCCTTCTCTGACATAACTTGGAAACAAATCTTATTAGCGCTTATTGGTGTCACCAAGTCATGGATCGTGTGTACATTCTCAACTCTGGCATGACATGAGGTATGATTATTGAAACATGAATGATAAATGACTTTATCCTGTCCAGGTAGACACATTACCTTAGAAACAAAATTTAAGCATGAAAAAATGTCTAATTGTTCAGTGTTTGTACCGTCATTTCACCCCATAACCCATGCAAATGTTTCCAGTAATATCTACTGAATTGTCCGGTATATCTTCTTCTTTAAGGTTTTGTAGACTTGATCCTCTTGGTTTCCTCGAATGTAAAGTTCTTTTGAAAGGTTCATTCACTTCACTAGTGTCTGTTTCACGATGTAGGATGTCTTCTGCTTAGATCACAGTTGAAATAGTACATAGCAGCAGAAATGCGATTCCCATCAGATAGTAGCTTTTCTTGGGAACTGTCGTCTTCTCCCGAAGGATTGGTGTTGAATCCCTTCCATCCATTAACCACATTAGATGCTCGTTGCACAAGAATCATAACTTGTCCCATGGTTTCAATGATATCAAAGGGACCTTCCCAGTTACTTTCCCAAGGTCCATTCTTCCTGAAAGTTTTGATCATCACCTGAGCCCCTTTTTTGAATTTGGACTCATATGGTGGCTCCATTCGGTGGCTCCATTCTCTGCATTCTTGATGCAGCATGTGGAAGAATTGTTTTCAAATTTTCCTGCAACAATTGCAACCATTTGGACCTTGCAAAAGCTTCTTTTTGAGATGTGGACAAAAATGGTTCATGTGGAAAAATCAATGGCATTTTTCTTCCTGTCATTAGTTCAAAAGGAGTGAACTGAGTTGTGGAAGAAGTTGTTCCTCTCACACTCAACAATACAAAAGGTACGGCATCAACCCAAGTATTGCCTTTGTCCAATAGCATCTTGGCAATTCTGGATTTTATTGTCCTATTCATCCTTTCCACAATACCAGGAGACTGTGGATGGTAAGGTACATGGAACTGTTGTTGTACCCCTAGAATAGTACAAACGGCTTGCATGATTTTTCCTGTAAAGTGACTTCCTCTATCAGAGGAGATCATTCTTGGGATCCCCCAAGTACAAAAGACATGATTAACTAATGCTCTAGCTGTAGACAAAGCATCATCTTTTCTGACAGGTAAAATTTCAACCCATTTGGAAAAAACATCTACTACAACCAATGCATACCTGAGACCATTTTTACCTGATGGTAACGGACCAATGTAGTCGATTTGTAGTGTAGACCATGGACCATCTGCAGGTGCGGTTCGGAGTAGTGGCGGTTTCTCTCCTTTTGGTCTTGGATTAATTTGGGCACAAATGAGACATGATTGGACAATACTTTGTACTGTCTCTTCCATCTTTTCCCAGTAAAATTTCTCTCTGAGAATGTCTAACAATTTCTGTTGGCCCAAATGACCCAAACTTTCATGATTATATTTTGTGAACTCAGCCTGTAGATGTTTTGGTACAACAGGACGCAACTCCCCGTTTAAGTCATGACACAAAACCCCGTTTTCACAAACAAAGGGAGGTTTTGGATCAACCCGGGAAGCAACTTGAGATGTGTCTTTCTCCTGTTCTTCCGCAAAAGAAGGGATATGCGTGTCTGTTCTTTGAACTGCTAAAAGCTCAATAGTCTCTGGTTGAAACACTTCTTCTCCTGTCAGGGCTGCCTCTTTGGCTAACCTATCTGCAGTAGCATTTCCTACAGATAACTCATCATCAGTTTTTTTATGGGCAGGTACTTTGACAATAGCAAAACCATTAGGGTTCTTTGATGCTATTTTGAAAATTGTTTTCCGGGTGTCACTATGTACAAGAGTTTTATTTGAAGAATCTACATAGCCTCTTTTTTCCCAAACTGGCAAATAATCTGTCAGTGATCTAACAACATAGGAGCTATCACTGTAGATTACAATGGGACACTGATCATCAGCTTCGTTCAGCTGTAGTACCATTTTTACTGCTTCTAGCTCTGCTCTTTGAGCTGAGAAATGACTTGGTAATTTGTGTTTTACAACCTGTTCTCTTTTGGGATAAAAAATGGAATATCCTGCATAGTAATGTCCATCTGCATAAAATCTGGAACCATCTACAAAAATTGGTTCATCTGTTGCCTCTGCCTTTCGTCTGAAAAGCGATGGACTTGGATCCTGAAAAGACTGTAAACAATCATGAGTTTGTCCTTCATATTGCATCAATTGAGGAAGAACATATTTGGCTTTGTAATCTACCTCAATTTGTTTGGGAGACAATGACAGTAACCAATGAGCAAATCTCTGATGTGACACACCTGGGATATTGTTCTCAAAGAGAAGTTTTAGTGTAGAATGAGGAGTTTGCAAAGTGATTTTGTTGAACCCAACAATGTGTTCAGTTGCTTTGACTGCAAAGTACACACCTACCAGGTGTCTTGCACATGTCTCAAACCCTCTTTCAACAGGTGAGAGAAGCTTAGAAAAATAGCCCAAAATTCTCCACTCTTCTCCTTGCAACTGCAGCAACACAGCAGACACAGAAGTCTCTGATGTGTGCACTTGCAAAGCAAATGGAGCCGTAGGATCTACTGTGGACAAAGCAGGTGCAGTTTGTAAATTCATTTTCAATTGTTCAAATGAGGTTTGTTGTTCATCACCCCAAGGACCAAAGTACTCACTGTTCTCAACTCTTAAAAGATCATACAAAGGCCTGGCTTTGTCTGCAAAATTCTCAATGAACTCCCTTGAAAAATTTATAAGACCCAAGAAATGCCGTACTGCCTTGTGTGATGTTGGAACTGGCAAAGAAGCAATTGCCTTTCCTGCAGTGGTTGCCTTTTTCCTGGACTCAACAATACCCCTAAGAATCTGACCTCAGTCTGCATCAATTTTACCTTCTTAGTGTTCAATTTCAACCCTGCATCATGCAGCAGCTCAAACAATTCTTTCAGAAGTGAAACATGTGACTCTTTATCCTCTGTAGACAATAAAATATCATCCACGTACTGCAAAATACAATCAGGCCTTGAAAATTTAGATAATACCTTTGCCAATGCCTGATGAAAGATGCTCGGAGACAAATGAGCTCCCTGAGGTAACCTGCAGAACAGGTATTGCTCATCCAAGAAAGTAAATGCAAACTTGTACTGACAACTCTTTTCAAGAGGTATACTGAAAAAGCCATTACTGATGTCTAGTACAGAAAAGTATTTTGCCTTTGCATTCAGCCTTGCCATCATGTCATGAGTATCTGCAACAATGGGTGCTACATTGGGAGTATGTTTATTAAACATCCGCAGATCCAATATCATCCGATAAGAACCATCAGACTTCAAAACACACCACAAAGGATTGTTACTTACAGAATTGGCGTTTCTGATGACACCTTGTTTTAACAATTCCTGTATGATCTTTGACATAGACTCAATTGATTCTGGAGGCAATTTATACTGACGCTGTGGAGGAGGATCTCGCCCCTCGATATTCACAATTACATCTTTCATAGTCCCAACTTCATTCCTGAACTGAGCCCAAAGAGAAGGAAAAAGCTGTACAATTTCTGTCAATACCTCGCCACCACCAGTTTCAGGCCACAGATGATCCGCTGACACAACATCATTTAAGCAAATACTTCCAACATGGCTATAATCACTAGGATCAATGACTACAGGTTTACAACCATTAGAATCCTTCCAGATCACTTGATTTCCTAGATCAACAACCCATCCAAATTTCTGCATAAAATCTGTGCCAAGTATATTTTCAGAGTCACGACAATACCAAATGTCAATTCCTGTTTTGAAAGAACTAGGTATTTCCTATATCACATCAGTAACTAAGGTTGCTCTAGTTCCACCTTTTCCACTAAAACCAACAGTTGTACAAACTGGTGAATCAGGTTGTGTCTTCAGATCAAGATTTGTGACGCTTAATTGGGCTCCTGTGTCAATGAGAAATACAACATTCTGTCCTGCTAGATTTACCTTGACAAATGGTCTTCCACATTCATCTAATGTAACTCGAGTCACAAATTCCAGTGGATGAGGTGTTGGAATTGTCTGTGATTGTCAGAAAGATGAAGGAGATGGGAGAAGTCCAGAGTCCTTTTTAAGAGCACTCGGCATTCTATTTCTGGACTCGGTCTCCTTCACTGTCATCTCTCTGATCTGTCTGATTAATGGTGCATACGGTGACTGTGTTTGTCTGTTGTCAGTGTGAGTGGGGGCATTAGACTGTAATGGAGGTGCAGAAGGTCTGGTGGATACTTTTGGCATGAGACCGTTTTCCCTTCCAAGATTACCTGTCCCTTGTGTACCTGTCTCTGCTTCTGCTCTCAAGAATTTCCTGCATTGCCACTTTAAGTGTCCAGGTATACCACAGAAATAACAATGGATATTGTTTCTTTGTGTAGTATTTTTTCCTCTTTGTTCTACGTAATCTCTGCTCTTGAATGTTACTGTGGGTCTAAGTTTCAGGTGACTGTCATTTTTCTCATGAACTACCGCTATTTTAGCTTTAACCTGATTTTGCTTCATGGATCTCCTTACTCTGTCGATAAAAACTGTTGCTTCCTGCAATGATGGCTGAGTACTAGCCATTTGCTCTGAGGCAGGATCCAAATATTTGAACTTTTTCACAAAAAATCTGATCATGGATGTTGGTTCCTGATTAGGCCCAATTTCCATCACCATTCTATAGGCCTGCTCAAATTTTACCAAAAATGCAAACGGATCCTCATTAATATTCGTTTTTAATTGTTCCAGAATTTCAGCAGTGGGAGTGGCCTCTCCCGTGACATAGAGGTTTAATTGCCTAAGTCTGTCCTCTCTTGTACTATGTGTCAATTCATGATTCTCATTTAATCTGGGTGTGGTCTGTAACCTTCTTCCCATATGTGAGGGTAACCATACTTTGAAAATCTTGTTCTTCTGTTCATCATTAAGATTGTATTTATCTGTGTTCGATGCAAAAATGTCTGAATTGTAAAAGGCATCCATCTTGTCATTGAATTTTGGAATGTCTTTTGCAATTTTCATTAACTGGTCGTGTATTTTTAGATTAATGCGTGCAGCTCTGTCATGGAATTTTGTCCGTTGTAATTCTTCTGCATGTAAATCTACCGTTTCATCTAATTCTTCTGTGTCAGGTATAAATGATGCGGCAGCATTGTCTTCTTGGTCTTTTGATCGTGTAACAACAGAAGCTTTTTTAATATCTTGTCTCAATTTGGACAATAATTCTGTTCGGGTATCGATTTGATCTTCCAATTGTTCAATATGTTCAGACAATATCAAACAATTTGGACAATCAAAGTAATCCCCGTCAGCTTCATGTGTGTCTCCTTGTATGTCAGTATGATCAATGTCTTGTGTGATAGTACATATTTGTGTCTGAGTTTCAGTTTTATCAAAAACTAAATTATTGTACAATCGGACCATGTGCATTACATTCTGAAGCTTCCTTTGTAACTTTTTTACAGAAAAAAACCTCTTTATCAATTTTAAGATTCTCTGCTTCACATTGACTATACAAACTAGACCATAATTGTGCATTTGTATGGCTATGAACAAACTGAAACTGTATATTACTTTTCTTAGAGTATTCATGGATAAACTCCATTTTCTTACCTATGGAATATCTTTTCCTCCTGGAATGATCCAATCGTCAAATGGAAGATGATCCTCTGTCTTTACTGATTCTTCAGAGCTCCGTCCGGATGGGACATGCAGCTTTCACGAATCCTCACTTCTGTCTGTAGGTTCCGTCTGACTCTTGTAACACGATATAGTGGAATTCCTGCGCCTTGAACAACTCAAACAGGTGTTTTTTAGCAATTCTCCCCCCTGAAGGGGCTGAATTCCACAAACAAAAGACAGATCTGGCTCTGGCTCGCCAAAATGTTAGAAAAAGTATCTCAGTGAGGATTGAAAAGAAAAGCAAAAAAATAGAATTGTGTGGATAAAACAAAACTTATTTAATGTCCAATCAGAAAGTGATTACAAAAATGAAGAAAAAGTAAATTATAAGTTCATTGCACACAAATTTAAGTATTTGGTTAAAAAGAAAATGGAAGCAAGCATTGATCTTACATATGGTCTTGTGGCATGATGTGTTCGTCCATGTGGAGAGAGTCTCAAGGTATGAGAACTGACCCATGCTGAGACCAGACGGTTTATATACAATTCTGTCCCATAGACCTTCATGGGTTACTATTTTCTCCTACATAATATCCACATAAGGTGATCCAGTTCCATGTCCCTAACTTATACCATAAAAGTAGATTCCAGAATATTCCTAATGACTCCATGCATTACCTCATGCTATGTTGCCTATTTATATTTTGTTTACCAGCTAGAAGTAACCTTAGTCAACTACTTATAGCTCCAATTGACAAGTAACCTCTAGATTTTGACATGCAGGGGACAGATGGTCAACCCAGGATCTCCGGAATAGCTGACACACACACTCTACCTAGGCCCTGGTTCATTATTTGATTTATCAATATGTAAGTGATTATATATATTATAAGATTTTACAGATGGCGATTCATGAAGGACCGCTCCAGATGGCCGAACAGGTTCGAGGGTGCTGCTGTGTGTTCTGTGAAAAGATAAGGAAAACATTAGTATACAAAAAATAACATTTCACATTCGCCACCTCCTGTGTAATATAAAGTTAACATTACATCACACAACACTATAAAATAATTTAACGTATAATTGTAAGGGTCACTTCCGTCTGTCAGTCTGTATGTCCTTCACTCACGGTTATTCATTCGCTGATTGTTCTCGCCAGCTGCCTGTCATGGCTGACGCGACCAATCAGCAACGGGCACAGTCCAGAATAAAATGGCCGCTCCTTACTCCCTGAAGTCAATGCCTGTCGCTCGCATACTCCCCTCTGGCCTCGCTAAACACAGGGATAACACAATCCGTTGCCGCCGCTAAACCTTGGTGTCAACAACTTTTTACTATTGACGCTGCCTATGCCACATCAATATTAAAAAATGTAATGTAACAAATTTGATTACAAAAAATACCATGCTATACTCACCCTCCGTAGGCGTTTGCGACGGCCGCCATCTTTTACGGTGGCAGAAGGACCTGCCATGACGTCACGGTCATGTGACCGAGACGTCATCACAGGTCCTGCGATCAGGACGTCATCACAGGTTCTGCAATCAGACCAACCCTGGGAACGGAACCTGCCCTGGACTACAAGGTCTCCCGTGGAAATTTGGGAAGAACAAATAGAATATAACCCCCCCTAGGTCCAAACAGGAAGTTGGTAGTTATAAGCTCCCGAATTATCTCCCATAGATGAGGTAGACAGGCTGTTCCTTCTTTGTTTGCGTCTGGTGCCAGCTGACAAAATTTGGCAAGTCTGGCATCACAGACTTGGCCCTATCCTGGATCTCATCATACCTAACAGACCGGACATTCAGCGTCTCCCACTCACACCACCTCCTCACCTCGCCCCCTATCTGTCGGAGTCCCACAAGGTTCAGTTCTAGGGCCCCTGCTCTTCTCCATTTACACCTTTGGCCTGGGACAGCTCATAGAATCTCATGGCTTTCAGTATCACCTCTTTGCTGATGACACACAGATCTACATCTCTGGACCAGATATCACCTCCATACTAACCCGAATCCCTCAATGTCTGTCTACTATTTCATCCTTCACCGCTAGATTTCTGAAACTTAACATGGACAAAACAGAATTCATCATCTTTCCCCCATCTCACGCGACCCCCCCAACGAACCTATCCATTACAGTATATGGCTGCCCACTCTCCCCAGTCCCACAAGCTCGCTGCCTCGGGGTAATCCTTGACGCTGATCTCTCCTTCAAACTACATATCCAAGCCCTTTCCACTTCCTGCCGACTTAAACTCAAAAATATTTCACGAATCCGTACATTCCTCAACCAAGAATCTGCAAAAACCCTAGTCCATGCCCTGATCATCTCTCGCCTTGACTACTGCAACCTCCTGCTCTGTGGCCTCCCCTCTAACACTCTCGCACCCCTCCAATCTATTCTAAACTCTGCTGCCTGACTAATCCACCTGTCCCCCGCTATTCCCTGGCCTCTCCCCTCTGTCAATCCCTTCACTGGCTCCCCATTGCCCAGAGACTCCAGTACAAAACCCTAACCATGACATACAAGGCCATCCACAACCTGTCTCCTCCATACATCTGTGACCTCGTCTCCCGTTACCTACACGCAACCTCCGATCCTCACAAGATCTCCTTCTCTACTCCCCTCTTATCTCCTCTTTCCACAATCGTATACAAGATTTCTCTCGCGTATCACCCCTACTCTGGAACCCTCTACCACAACACATCAGACTCTCGCCTACCATCGAAACCTTCAAAAAGAGCCTGAAGACCCACCTCTTCCGACAAGCCTACAACCTGCAGTAACCACCGATCCACCAAACCGCTGCATGACCAGCTCTATCCTCACCTACTGTATTCTCACCCATCCCTTGTAGATTGTGAGCCTTCGCGGGCAGGGTCCTCTCTCCTCCTGTACCAGTTATGACTTGTATTGTTTAAGATTATTGTACTTGTAAAGCCTAAATGCGACTTTTATATCCGACTTTGCCAATAATGCTTTATGACCAAGTGTTTTAAAAATTTCCATTGCCATGTTAAACAATGCAAAACCACAAAAGAACCACAGTGAAATAGTCCAAAATAAACAAATATTAAATTTTTTTTATTCGTATCAAACAAAGTTACTGACAAATAAATGGGCTAAAATTGGCAACAATTTGATAGGTATGTGTGTCAAGTCCACATTAATAAATATATATATAAAGAAACATTCCATGTGGAACTCATCATTATAAACTGGATGTAAATAATATATAAATAAGTCAGTCTTACATGGTTCACATAGAAGCGTATCATTTAAAGTGCATAGATGTTGGTCACAATCATAGAGTGAACATACCAGATGGAAGAACAATGGATGCCATGCTGTCTCCCGCCCACCCCAAAGCGCCTTTAGGAAACTAATAATGCCCTTAAATAAAATGGCTGCTGGATTACTTTTAGCGCATGGGCTGATCGCAGCCTATCCCCACCTCCTCCACTTCTGTCCGCTGTCTGACGTTTGGACACATGGGCCCGTGTGTATCAACGCCAGCAGGTGTGATGGGGTTGCAGTGGGTGGTGCTCTGATAGTGTTTTGCGGATATGGCAGCTATAAATAGCCACTGCATTGTATCCTGGCACTCCCCCTGAGGAAGGAAAGTTTGTGAAACGCGTGTCGTGGTGGGCGGGAGACAATGTGGCATTCTGAGTTCTTCCATCTGGTATGTTTACTCCATGTTTATGACCAACATCTATGCACTTTAAATGATACTCTTCTATGTGAATCATGTAAGACTGACTTATTTATATATTATATACATCCAGTTTATAATGATGAGTTCCACATGGATTCTTTATATATATTTATTAATGTGGACTTGACACACACCTATCAGGATTGCTGCCCTGTTTTTTCTGCCCTATATTATGCGATTTGTTGCCAATTTTAGCCCTTTTATTTGTCAGTGACTTTAGTTGATATAAATAAAATTTTTTAATATTTGTTTATTTTGGACTATTTCACTGTGGTTCTTTTGTGGTTTTGGTTTGTTGAAGTGTGCAGTGTGTCCCACACTGTCCTATTATATAGGCTATGGATTTCTTTATGGTTAACTCCTGATCATTTACAATGTTTGGATTTTTCCTTAGTGGCCTTATGTGTTTTCCCTGTTTCTATCATGTTAAACAATGCATTGTTAAACAGACGAAAATGATTTATCCACATCATTTAATTATGATCTAGTAGGGTAAGATAGATGGTGTATTAGTCTAAAAGATCCTGGTTCTTTTTTGGGAACAATACCTAGAGGAGAAATTTTAATGGTAGAAAATAATGGATAGTCAAAGGGGCCATCAACTCTTATCTTTTTGTAGTTCCTTGGAAATTTTTACCCTTGCAACATAACTAAATTTTAATATGGACTATAAATCGTCAAATATTGTACAACCCTGTCCCTTAAATAGGGAAATGATGAAACCATCAGAAATACCATGCTATATTATCTTTCTATTCTCCAGTAAAGATGAGCGAACCTTTTAAGGTTCGGCTCGGATTGGCAAACTTCACACTTATCCCAACCCATCCAAATCCAAACCATGGGACAGACGCCATGAGCAGTGGCATCAATTGACCCAGAGTACGAATTAAATAGTTGCCCAGCATGGGACAGGGCTTGGACCTGCATTTGTAGCTGAAATATTAATTAGTAACAGTTGGATGAGTGACAGTTGTAGGACTGGTGCTCTGAGAGCCCTGCCAAATTCACGTGGAGACCCAACTTGAAGTCCAAATATTTACAAAATTTAGGGGCACACACCAGGAAAAGTGGCATCAACTGAGCCGCAGTGGAAATTTTTTTTATGATGCAAAATGGTTGGATGGGACATGTTCTGGCTCAGTATTTCTAGCTTACAAATTGATCAGTAAGATGTTGATGAGTAAGAGGTATAGGCCTGGTGCTCTGAGTCCTCTTCCACTACAAGCAATTTACCACAAAGAAACCCAACTTGGAGTCTCCACATTTAAAAAAAAAATGTCACACTCCACTAAAGTGACATCAATTTTGCCCAGACTAGAAATAGTAAAATGGTGTTCTGACACCCCTGCCTCTACAGGCAAGATTCAACAAGGAAACCTGACTTAAGAGTCTCCATTTACAAAAAAATTGGCTTGTGATGACTCAGGAGGAGGAATAGCGGAAATATTAGGGGCTTTAAAAAGAAAGGTAACGGGTGGACACATCTTTTAATTGTTTGTTGCATCGGTAGTAACAGAAGCCACAACAAAGGTGTCTCAAACTGCAATAACGAGTTTCATGTTTGCATGCTGTAGCGCTACAGAGTGCTACTTTATTTGTTGGTTGTATATGGAGATGGCGACTCTTAGTAAGCACCTAGAGGCAAAAAAATTATATTACCAGTAATTAGTAATTACATGTGACAGATATGGTCTATATATATATGGCCATGTGTATCCTTGCACTCCCGTAAAAATACAGTTCAGCGCCAAAAAGGGCAAATCATGACCATATAAAAGACAGCGCACCAGGAGCTGCCAAATAGTAAACAACTTTATAGACACAATATTCAACATTAAAAACAACCAAAAGGCTGGTGGGCCAATCTGCTCAGCAGTGAGCCAAGCTCTGGCAGCACAGCCAGTCAGTGACAACCATAGTAGAATTAGGAGCAACCAAAATATATCATGTGACAACTGGGTAACACATAGGGAAATCCTAGTTCCAAAGCATAAGATAGACAGACATTGCTGATTAAATGCTAAATTGCATAGTGCATTTAAATTCTATATAATGAGGAGACCTATAACTGTTGTCAAGCTATGTAATGCACAAGACTGTGCTGCAAGACCCAAAGCATAGTCTACCTGTACTGCAGCAATGGTGCCTCTTCCCCCACTCGCGTCTCGCCGGCGTGAGTCCTCCACTCCTCACCTTCAGGCGTTTTTAATTACAGCATGACCTTGCCTTCCTGTAGAGATGTAGGCTTTAGTCTAAGAGAGGATTCACATTAGGATAGGTCCCAGCAACGAGAATCGCCTTATTGTGGCTGCCAGGTACATGTAAATTAGCCAATTTATGTGCTAAGTATTCTCAATTTTTCCTATTTTCTAGAACAGTAATGCAATTCAAGTTTCATAATTCATGTTAGCATGCTATAGAGCGCTTCTTTATTTGTTGGTTGTATAAGGAGATGGCTACTCTTAGTAAGCACCTGTTCACACCTGATTTCTGATATTTGTACACTTTCTACTAGCCTGCCCAATCAGCAACTGGGGCGCAAAAGTTAATTTAAGATCCATAACTTGTTCATCTTGAAAGCTAGGCGGTCTGTACTTTCAGGGGAAATGACTTAAAGATATTACTTCTGCCACTTACAATGCTGCTGCTGCTAAGGTTTTTGCGTTGATGATTCAATGTCCCCAAGGATGGAAATCTAGAGCTGTGATGCACGCTGTGTGCCTCACTGTTGTTTTGTGGATAAGCACACCTTAAGATTGTCTACAAGCGTGTTACGATACTACAGTATGCACGTATCCCTACTTCTGGGGAGGGGGTGAGGGAGGCATCTAGCAAAATGTACTCTTGTACCCATGGATCTAACAGAGTGGCAACCCAGTAGTCAGAACTATTTCTAATCCTAACAATATGCGCATCACATTGCAGAAAATGAAGTCCATGGTGTGTTGGTGGCGGGGAAACACTCAAGCTAGCTTCCACCGTCCCCTCTTGCCAACCACGAAAAGACAGGTGATCATTATCCGCACATACATCACCTCGTCATCCTCCATTTATTCCTCGGCTCCTACACTAACAGTTTTTCTGGTACTATGAGCCCCTTGTTAAAGACGAGATTTTCTCTCCAATGGAACCAACCTCAGGTATCGCTGTTAATAGGCACCTACAATTGGGGAAATAAATCAGAGAGACAGACTACAGGTTGTCTTTCCAAAATATCCTGTTTTATTGTCCCCCCGAGCCCTTCTTTTATTCCATCACTAATCGATACACCCCTTGTCTTTGATGGGTAGGTGTTGAATCTACGCCCACGTCTAGCTGTTGGCACCAATCCTCCGATTCTCCATCTGAGCCGTTATTTTCCACCTGACAGGTCGATTCTAAGGACTCAACGGTTGTGATGGCATTGTTGTCAACAGTATATAACTTTGCCACTGTAGCGTACCTTGGCAAAGTGACCTCTTCCTCTCCACAGTTCAAAAGTCGTACCGGCACCCGTCCCCGGTGTACCTCGACCACCCCTCGTGCCGTGAGTATAGTGGGCCTGCTGTCGGTGTACACTGGTTCTATTAAGGCTTGATAGTCTCGTCCTTTAGTACCAATGGCCGTTCTACACCATACCAGCATTTCTGTTTTTGGTGGGATTACAATAGACGTTGGATCACTCACCCTCACACTGCCGATTTCTCCACCTGCAACTTCTACCTGTTGCCTTAACATTAATATTTTTATTTCCCTCCTGAGAACTCTCTGCTGGCAGGATCGGGCAGTTTCAGCAATTTGCTGTAAGACAGAAATAACTTTGGAAAAGCAGTTCTCTAACACCTTCATTCCTATCAATACAGTTGGTTCACAGTTCTGCCGGTCAACATCAACGACAATTATACCCTGTTTCTTCAATTCTGCTTTACCAATCTTTATGGTCATCTCCCTGAATCCTAGTTTCGGTACCAACTTACCATTACTGGCCCATATATCTAGTTCAACATCAGAGGGCCCTTTATCAATATCTACATCAGCCCAGTACCTCTTATAAAGGATATATGGTATAGATGAAATCTGGGAACCTGTATCCAACAAAGCGTTGAGGGGAATTCCGTCCAGCACGATAGGGATGATAGGTCGTCCTCCGATGTACCTGTCGTGCCAGGGTGTTGGGCCTTGAAAATTCATTCCTGCGAAGCGGGCCGCATTCCCAGGGGATTCCCGTTTAAACCACAATCTCGTGCAAAGTGGCCTGGCTGCTGGCAACGGCGGCAAATGGGCTGTCCATCCGGTTGGAAACGGTCGCGGGGTTGCCCTCTCCATGTCGGGTATCTCCGGGGTCTCATCCATGGGACATCCTCTCTACGGTTTGCCAACTCTATCTTGAGTCCTCTCATCTCCTGCATGGTTTTAGCCATTGAAGCAACAACATCAGTTAAAGAGTCAAGCTTTTGTTGAAGAGTCTCATTAGTACTAGGCCCCAGGGGCTTAGCAATGGCCCTAGACATAGCCGATGTCACTGGCACTTCCTGTTGTTGAGATGCACCTGCCATGGGTTGCGCAAAATCCTGATCCCGAGGTGCCTCTGCCAGCTGGAGACATATAGCGCTCTCTTTTAATTGGGCAAATGTCAATTCAGGGTTCTTAAAAACAAGCATGCTCACATGCCCCCGGTGAGAAGGGGTGTAGAGTCCCTCAATAAATTGATCTCTTAGTAGTTTATCCTCTCCAGTGTTAAAAATGGGTTCAGCCAGTGTAAGTGATTTAAGGGCTTCCTGCAGGTTTAAGGCAAAATCTCTCATTCCCTCATTAGCTTTTTGTTTGCAATTAAAGAATCGTACTTTAGCTTTGCTGCTGGCAGTTGTTTCAAATGTAGCTTTTAATCCAGCAAATACGCGTTCAACAGTACCTTTTTAGATCAGTTGCCCATGCCGTGACTTCTCGCTTAGCATGGCCACTTAACTGCATCATCAGGAGACTTAACACGCTGAGATTTCCTTCCTACTTCCTTTAGAAAAGTTTAACTTAGAAAAGAGTTAGAAGGAGGACAGTAAAAAAGAGGAGGAGGAGAAGAGGAGGTGGCGGTTGATTCCGCAAACCTTCGTTAATTGGCAGCAGGCGTTTGCGATAGTGGCTAGCGTCATAGGTGAGAGATTTCCGGATAACTGTTCGGGCCTGTTTTGCTACTTTGACTCGATAGGTGAGGCATATCGTACATATGGGGGTCAGGCGTGGCTGCGTTATGACGAGCAGTTCCGTCAGAGGAAGGCAGTCAGACCCGAAATCAAATGGGATCACAAGGATATTGGGCTTTGGTTGAAAGTCATGGCCCCGGTGAGATACGGGCAGTCCTTTCAGGGGAGCGGGAGCACCAGCAACCAGCAGTCAGGACATGCCAGCGGAAGTCAGGGGGCCCAGGGTGGGAAAGAGATGTCAGGTACTTGTTGGCAATTCAATGATGGCCAATGTAAGTACGGGAACTCCTGCAAATTTAGGCACGTTTGTTCCCATTGCAACGGGAGCTCCCATGGAGCGTCAAAATGTTTCAAAAAAGCCAAGGGTAAGCCAGGAATGGGTGGCCGTCAAGGGGGAGACACTGGTGAGTCTTCAAAGGATGGCCCCCTATCTAAATAGATACCCAGATCATGAAAAAGCGGGAATTCTTTTACGAGGTTTTTCTGAGGGTTTTCGTATTCCTGCCCCTTCTCATGCGGTTCCCTTTACTACTAAGAATTTGAGGTCAGCAGATTTACATGCTGCGGTAGTCAGTTGTAAGTTGGCGAAGGAGGTGGAAATGGGTAGGATGGCAGGGCCATTTAGTTCATTGCCAATTGAAGGTATGATCATTTCACCATTGGGGGTGGTGCCCAAGAAGGAGCCGAACAAGTTTCGGTTGATCCAACATTTGTCGTATATGAGGGGTAGGTCAGTTAATGACGGCATAGATGGGGAATTATGTTCCGTGGTGTATACCTCGTTTGACGCAGCGGTACAGTGGGTACGGCGATATGGAGAAGGGGCTTTACTGACTAAAACGGATATTGAATCGGCATTTCGGCTGCTCCCGGTTCACGCGGATAGCATTCCTTTGTTGGGTTGTTATTGGAACGGTGGTTTTTATCTTGATAGATGTTTGCCTATGGGCTGTTCGATTTCTTGTTCTCTGTTTGAGATGTTTAGCACTTTTCTGGAATGGGTGGTTAGGGATGTTTCCGGTGTTCCGCCATTCATTATTTGGATGATTTTTTGTTTATTGGCCCCCCGATTCTGCCGTATGCAGGAATTTGTTAGCTACCATGGAGTGGATGGCTGGGTGTTTTGGTGTTCCGTTGGCGAAAGAGAAGACGGAGGGACCGGGTAGTTTTGAGTTTTTTGGGCATCCTTATTGATTCAGAGAGGATGGAGTGTAGGTTACCCGAGGACAAGCTTTTGTTACTGGTGCAAGAGGTATACAGGATTGGTCGTTTGCGTAAGGTGACTTTGAAAGAGTTGCAGTCCCTTTTGGGGCGTTTGAATTTTGCGTGCCGGATTATGCCCATTGGTCGGATTTTTTGCCGTAGGTTGTCGTTGGCAACGGCCGGAATCAGGGCGGCATATCATTTTGTCCGTTTAACCAAGGAGCATAGGGAAAATTTGGTGGTTTGGCAGCGTTTTTGTCAAATTTTAATGGTCACTCCTTGATTCAGTTGGAAGCCATGAACGATTTTGATTGTGAAATTTACACGGATGCAGCAGGTTCGGTTGGATACGGCACGTATTGCGGAGGTCGGTGGAGTGCAGATGTGTGGCCAGAGGGATGGCGGAAGCAGGGTCTAACTAAGAATATTGCTCTCCTGGAATTGTTCCCAATTGTGGTGTCAGTTGTGATTTGGGGTGACGTTTTTTCAAAATCAGAAGGTCAGGTTTCACTGTGATAATTTAAGCGTAGTCGCTATCATCAATAGCCTTACCTCTTCCTCTCCCTCGGTGATTAGACTGGTTAGGGAACTGGTGTTGCGATGCTTGGAGTTGAATGCATACATTACTGCGGTACATGTTCCGGGTGTCCAGAATTCTATAGCAGATGCTTTGTCTCGTTCACGGCTGAGGGTAAAAAAGGGTTGGTTTTGCCTATATATATATATATGCCAGATCTTTTAGCTCCAAGAACCCTCCCCCTCAAGTTTTCAGATATTTTTTTGTCCAGAATTCTATAGCAGATGCTTTGTCTCGTTCACAGTGGGAGCGTTTCTGGGAGTTGGCCCCAGATGCGGACGCTTCAGGAGTGGTATGCCTTTCACGTTTGTGGTCAGGGCTGTTCGTGGTTGGCAGGGGGGCAGGGTTCTTGGAGTTGGTGATGTTTATTGGAGGAAGGTCAATTGGATGGGGGTGGATCTGGCTTGTGGTTACGCGCTCTGGACGGGATTGTCCTTGGGAGCTTTGGGGTTTTTGGTCTGCCCTGAAAAAGGGTTACATGGTGCCTTCGAGCTGGTGGTTACGGCTGAGGGTAAAAAAGGGTTGGTTTTGCCTATATATATATGCCAGATCTTTTAGCTCCAAGAACCCTCCCCCTCAAGTTTTCAGATAATTTTGTGTCCAGAATTCTATAGCAGATGCTTTGTCTCGTTCACAGTGGGAACGTTTCCGGGAGTTGGCCCCAGATGCGGACGCTTCAGGAGTGGTATGCCCTTCACGTTTGTGGAAAATTGTTGCGGACGAGGAGGCCGGTTGATTCAATCCTCAGTCTCAAGGTCGACGCGGCTCGCTTACAAATCGGCTTGGGACATCTGGGAGAGCTGGTCCGGTCACTGGGGAGTGGCTGAATCCGACAGTGACAGGACAATGGCGGTATTGTTTTTGTTGGGTAAAGCGGCTGAGTGGGGTTGGTCCGTATCGAAAGTGAACAAATTTATGGCGGGCTTGGCTTTTGGTTTTAAGCTGCAGGGGTCGGTTGATGTTACCAAGAATTTTCTCGTAGTGCGGGCCCTGAAGGGTTTTCGGAGTGGGAAAGTTAGTGTTGACAAGCGTAGACCCATTTCGTTTAGTTTGTTAGTTAGGTTAGGAGATGTGGTTGGGAGAATTTGTGGTTCTCATTTCGAAGCTGCCTTGTTCAGGTTGGCTTATTCTTGGGCGGTTTTTGGGGCTTTGAGATTGGGGGAGCTGGTGTCCCCCAACAAAGTTAGGGCAGGAGGTTTGTTGGCGGAGGATGTTGATTTCTGGGGAGGAGGGATTTCCTTTTTGATTCGGCGGTCAAAGAATGACAGGTACGGAAAGGGTAAGCGGGTGGTTTTAGGGAGGGTCGAGTGTTGTGAATTCTGTTTGTGGGCTCCCTCTGGTGGCTACTGGTGGTACTGGCTGACTTCTGTCTGTTATCTCCAGTGCACCTGTTCCCATCAGGAAATGGGAGTTTCCTATATAGTCTGGCTTCTCAGTCATTTTCGTGCCGGCTATCAATGTTACCAGTTCCTCTGTTACTTGCTACCTGCTCCATAGTCTGCTGATTCAGATAAGTTATATCATCTGTACCTTGTGCATGTTTTGTCCAGCATTCATTTGGATCTTTTGTATTTTTGTCCAGCGTGCATTTATGTGAATCTTGCTGCTGGAAGCTCTAGTGAACTGAAATGACCACTCCGGTGTCATGAGTTGATACCGGAGTTTAAAGTCATTTCAGGATGGTTTTTTTTGTAGGATTTTGAGTTGACCGCGAAGTCCACTTTTGTATTTTCTGCTATCTAGTTAGTGGGCCTCTCTTTGCTGAACCTGTATTCATACTACGTATGTGTTTTCTTCTTAATTAACCGTCATTATATGTTGGGGGCTACTATCACTTTGGGGTTCTCTGGAGGCAAGCCAGGTCTGTGTTTCCTCTACTAGGGGTAGCTAGATCTCCGGCTGGCGCGAGACGTCTAGGGATAAAACGCAGGCACGTCCCCCGGCTACTGGTAGTTGTGCGTGAGGTTCAGCATCGCGGTCAGCTTAGTTTCCATCATCCTAGAGCTGGTCCTGTTTTTGTTTATATCCCTGCCATTGGGAATCATGACAGTATAGCCGGCCTCAAATGTGTTAAAAGTATTGGCTGAAGAAAGAGAGAAAAGAAGTTTCTGACACCTGTTTTTTTTTTTTTTTACCCTGAGGTCTTTTTTTTTACCCTGAGGTCTGTCTAGCCATAATTGCAGTCTGCTGCTTTTCCCTCCTCTTAATCCCTGAATGGCTCAGATCTCAGCTGCTGTGAAATGGATATCCAGAATTTAGCTTCAAATCTGAATATTCTTGCTTCTAAGGTTCAAAATATTCAAGACTTTGTCATACATGCTCCGATGTCTGAACCCAAAATTCCTATACCAGAGTTTTTTTCTGGAGATAGAACTCGTTTTTTGAATTTTAAGCACAATTGTAAATTGTAACTCTCTCTGAGATCTCACTCCGCTGGAAACCCCGCTCAGCAGGTTAAGATTGTTATTTCCTTGCTGCGGGGTGACCCCCAGAATTGGGCATTTGCATTGGCGCCAGGGGATCCTGCGCTGCTCAGTGTGGATGCGTTTTTTCTGGCGCTGGGGTTGCTCTATGAGGAACCTAATTTGGAGATTCAGGCTGAAAAAGCCTTGATAGCCCTCTCTCAAGGGCAAGATGAAGCTGAAATATATTCTCAAAAATTTCAAAAATGGTCTGTGCTTACTCAGTGGAATGAGTGCGCCCTGGCGGCGAATTTCAGAGAGGGTCTCTCTGACGCCGTTAAAGATGTCATGGTGGGGTTTCCTGCGCCCACAGGTCTGAATGAGTCCATGACAATGGCTATTCAGATTGACCGGCGTTTACGGGAGCGCAAACCTGTGCACCATTTGGCGGTGCCTTCTGAGCAGGCACCGGAGAATATGCAATGTGATAGAATTCTGTCCAGAAGTGAACGGCAGAATTATAGGCGTAAGAATGGGTTGTGCTTCTATTGTGGTGATTCTGCTCATGTTATATCAGCATGCTCTAAGCACTTTGCAGTCTAAGTTTATTTTGTCTGTGACTTTGATTTGTTCGTTATCATCTATTACCGTGAATGCCTATGTGGACTCTGGCGCCGCCCTGAGTCTTATGGATTGGTCCTTTGCCAGGCGCTGTGTTTTTAGTCTAGAGTCTCTGGAAGTCCCCATTCCTCTGAAGGGTATTGACTCCACACCATTGGCTAGGAATAAACCTCAATACTGGACACAAGTGACTATGTGTATGACTCCAGACCATCAGGAGGTGATTCAATTCCTTGTGTTGCATAACTTGCATGATGTCTTAGTGCTTGGATTGCCATGGTTACAAACTCATAACCCAGTTCTTGACTGGAAAACAATGTCCGTATTAAGCTGGGGATGTCGGGGCTCATGGGGAAGTACCTTTGGTTTCCATTGCTTCATCTACTCCCTCTGAGGTTCCGGCATTTTTGTGTGACTACTGTGATGTTTTTGAGGAGCCTAAACTTAGTTCGCTCCCTCCTCACAGGGATTGCGATTGTGCTATAGATTTGATTCCTGGCAGCAAATTTCCTAAACGTCGTTTGTTCAACCTGTCAGTGCCAGAGCATGCTGCTATGCGAGAGTATATTAAGGAGTCCTTGGAAAAGGGACATATCCGTCCATCCTCATCCCCTTTAGGAGCAGGTTTTTTTTTCGTGGGTAAAAAAGATAGTTCCCTGAGGCCTTGTATTGATTATCGGCTGTTGAATAAGATTACAGTCAAATATCAGTATCCTTTGCCACTGTTGACTGATTTGTTTGCTCGTATTGAGGGGGCAAGGTGGTTCTCTAAGATTGATCTTCGGGGTGCGTATAATTTGGTGCGGATTAAGCAGGGAGATGAGTGGAAAACTGCATTTAATACGCCCGAGGGCCATTTTGAGTATTTGGTAATGCCTTTTGGTCTTTCTAATGCCCCTTCAGTCTTTCAGTCCTTTATGCACAATATTTTCCGTGAATATCTGGATAAATTTATGATCGTGTATTTGGATGATATTTTGATTTTTTCTGATGACTGGGAGTCGCATGTTCAACAGGTCAGGAAGGTTTTTCAGGTTTTCGGGCCAATTCTTTGTTTGTAAAGGGTTCAAAGTGTATTTTTGGGGTTCAGAAGATCTCTTTTTTGGGGTACATTTTTTCCCCTTCTTCTATTGAAATGGATCCTGTCAAGGTTCGGGCTATTTGTGATTGGACGCAACCTACTTCCCTTAAGAGTCTTCAGAAATTCTTGGGCTTTGCTAATTTCTATCGTCGATTTATAACTGGTTTTTCAAGTGTTGTTAAGCCTCTAACGGATTTGACTAGGAAGGGTGCTGATGTTGCCGATTGGTCCTCGGTGGCTGTGGAGGCCTTTCGGGAGCTTAAGCACCGCTTTTCTTCTGCCCATGTGTTGCGCCAGCCTGATGTTTCACTCCCTTTTCAGGTTGAAGTTGATGCTTTCGAGATCGGAGCGGGGGCGGTTTTGTCGCAGAGAAGTTCCGATTGCTCGGTGATGAGACCATGTGCGTTCTTTTCTCGAACATTTTCGCCTGCCGAGCGAAATTATGATGTTGGTAATTGGGAGCTTTTGGCCATGAAATGGGCATTTGAGGAGTGGCGTCATTGGCTTGAGGGTGCTAGGCATCAGGTGGTGGTCTTGACTGATCACAAGAATCTGATTTACCTTGAGTCTGCCAGGAGTCTGAATCCTAGACAGGCGCGCTGGTCGTTGTTTTTCTCCCGGTTTAATTTTGTGGTCTCATATCTACCAGGTTCTAAAAATGTGAAGGCAGATGCCCTTTCTAGGAGTTTTGAGCCTGACTCCCCTGGTGATTCTGAGCCTACAGGTATCCTTAAGGATGGGGTGATATTGTCTGCTGTCTCCCCAGACTTGCGACGTGCTTTGCAGGAATTTCAGGCGGATAGGCCTGATCGTTGTCCGCCTGGGAGACTGTTTGTTCCAGATGAGTGGACCAGTAGAGTCATCTTGGAGGTTCACTCTTCTGTGTTGGCAGGCCACCCTGGAATCTTTGGTACCAGAGATTTGGTGGCCAGGTCCTTCTGGTGGCCTTCCCTGTCTCGGGATGTGCGTACTTTTGTACAGTCTTGTGATGTTTGTGCTCGGGCCAAGCCTTGCTGTTCTCGGGCTAGTGGATTGTTGTTGCTCTTGCCTATTCCGAAGAGGCCTTGGACGCACATCTCTATGGACTTTATTTCAGATCTCCCGGTTTCTCAGAAAATGTCCGTCATCTGGGTGGTGTGTGACCGTTTTTCTAAAATGGTTCATTTGGTGCCCTTGCCCAAATTGCCTTCTTCATCGGAGTTGGTCCCTCTGTTTTTTCAGAATGTGGTTCGTTTACATGGTATCCCGGAAAACATCGTTTCTGACAGGGGATCCCAATTTGTGTCTAGATTTTGGTGGGCGTTCTGTGCCAGGATGGGCATTGATTTTTTTTTTCGTCTGCATTCCACCCTCAGACGAATGGCCAGACTGAGCGAACTAATCAGACCTTGGAGAGTTATTTGAGGTGTTTTGTGTCTGCTGATCAGGATGACTGGGTCGCCTTTTTGCCGTTGGCAGAGTTTGCCCTCAATAATCGGGCTAGTTCTGCCACTCTGGTTTCTCCTTTCTTTTGCAATTCGGGGTTTCACCCTCGTTTTTCATCTGGTCAGGTGGAATCTTCGGATTGCCCTGGAGTGGACACGATGGTGGATAGACTGCATCGGATTTGGAGTCGTGGTGGACAATTTGAAGTTGCCCCAGGAGAAGACTCAGCAGTTTGCTAATTGTCGTCGTCGTGCTGGTCATCGTCTTCGTGTTGGGGACTTGGTGTGGTTATCTTCTCGTTTTGTCCCTATGAAGGTCTCTTCTCCTAAGTTTAAACCTCGGTTCATAGGTCCTTATAAGATTTTGGAGATTCTTAATCCTGTATCGTTTCGTTTGGACCTACCAGCATCTTTCACTATTCATAATGTCTTCCATCGGTCTTTGTTGCGGAGGTACGAGGTGCCGGTTGTTCCTTCTGTTGAGCCTCCTGCTCCTGTGCTGGTGGAGGGTGAATTGGAGTATGTTGTGGAGAAGATTTTGGACTCTCGCGTTTCCAGACGGAGACTTCAATATTTGGTTAAATGGAAGGGATACAGTCAGGAAGATAATTCTTGGGTGACTGCCTCTGATGTTCATGCCTCTGATTTGGTCCGCGCCTTTCATAGGGCTCATCCAGATCGCCCTGGTGGTTCTCATGAGGGTTCGGTGCCCCCTCATCAGGGGGGGGGGGGTACTGTTGTGAGGTTCGGTGCCCCCTCATCAAGGGGGGGGTACTGTTGTGAATTCTGTTTGTGGGCTCCCTCTGGTGGCTACTGGTGGTACTGGCTGACTTCTGTCTCTTATCTCCAGTGCACCTGTTCCCATCAGGAAATGGGATTTTCCTATATAGTCTGGCTTCTCAGTCATTTTCGTGCCGGCTATCAATGTTACCAGATCCTCTGTTACTTGCTACCTGCTCCATAGTCTGCTGATTCAGATAAGTTATATCATCTGTACATTGTGCATGTTTTGTCCAGCATTCATTTGGATCTTTTGTATTTTTGTCCAGCGTGCATTTATGTGAATCTTGCTGCTGGAAGCTCTAGTGAACTGAAATGACCACTCCGGTGTCATGAGTTGATACCGGAGTTTAAAGTCATTTCAGGATGGTTTTTTTGTAGGATTTTGAGTTGACCGCGAAGTCCACTTTTGTATTTTCTGCTATCTAGTTAGTGGGCCTCTCTTTGCTGAACCTGTATTCATACTACGTATGTGTTTTCTTCTTAATTAACCGTCATTATATGTTGGGGGCTACTATCACTTTGTGGTTCTCTGGAGGCAAGCCAGGTCTGTGTTTCCTCTACTAGGGGTAGCTAGATCTCCGGCTGGCGCGAGATGTCTAGGGATAAAACGCAGGCACGTCCCCCGGCTACTGGTAGTTGTGCGTGAGGTTCAGCATCGCGGTCAGCTTAGTTTCCATCATCCTAGAGCTGGTCCTGTTTTTGTTTATATCCCTGCCATTGGGAATCATGACAGTCGAGGGTTGTTTGATGTGCCCGCAGCGATGTTTGGAGGAGTACTGGAGTTTGTGGTTGGCTAGGTCGGGCCCTTTGCTTTGCCACCAAGATGGGACTTTCTTGTCACGTTTTCAATTTTCGTCGGTTTTGAAAAAAGTTTTGGTTGAGTTGGGACTGGATTCGGGGTCCTACTGGTCTCATTCTTTTAGAATTGGGGCCGCCACGGTTGCAGATGGTTTGGGTTTTGGGTATGACGTGATTAAACGAATTGGGCGATGGAATTCTAATCGTTATTTGACTTATATACGTCATTAGGTGTTTTTGGGGACTAGGTAGTCTTCTGGTTCATGTAATTGTTGCTCTGTTTTTCAGGTCGGCCCCCGTTATTGGCCTGGATTTTCGGACATTCGTTCGTGTATTGGGGTGCGGCGCGGGCTGACGTCAGGCCGGACGGCAGGCAGTTAGGTTTTCGCTGTGATACGGTAGTGATTCGATGGTTGGGGTTCCGGGGTATGCTATGGAACAGGGTGTTGCCAGAATTTTCTCGGGCGGTGCGTTTGGATAGAGCCCCAGATATTTTGCTGGTGCACATGGGGGGGAACGATTTGGGTACGAAGCCGGTTAGGGAATTGATCAGGGACATCCGCTTCGATTTTCTGAGATTGTGGGTCTCTTATCCGGGTGTTCTGACTGTGTGGTCCGACATCGTGCCTAGGAAGCAGTGGAGGTTGGCTCGATCCTTAAAAGGCATTAATAGGGCCAGGATAAAACTTAATAGGGCTGTGGCGAAGTTTGTATCCAGAAATGGGGGAATTGCAGTGAGGCACTATGAGTTGGAGGCTGGGGTCGGTAACTTCTGGAGAGAAGATGGTGTGCACCTAAATGATATCGGTATTGATTTGTGGGCACTTTCCATGCAGGAGGGCTTGGAAAGGGTGTTGGCAGTGGTGGGGCACTCACGAGCCTGAGGTGGTCAGGGCTGTTCGTGGTTGGCAGGGTTCTTGGAGTTGGTGATGTTTATTGGAGGAAGGTCAATTGGATGGGGGTGGATCTGGCTTGTGGTTACGCGCTCTGGACGGGATTGTCCTTGGGAGCTTTGGGGTTTTTGGTCTGCCCTGAAAAAGGGTTACATGGTGCCTTCGAGCTGGTGGTTACGGCTAAGGGTAAAAAAGGGTTGGTTTTGCCTATATATATATATAAGACCAAAAATTTCCCCAGAACATATGAAGGGAAAAAGAGGCATAAGCTATAAATTTAAAAACCAATTTTAATGAACATAATTAAAAAATACAAAATATGTAGAAAAAGGCAGGGTAAAGTTCATTAAAATGGCTGGGAACAATAACCACACCAGAAAATACAAAAATAAACAATTTGCTACAAGAGCAAGCCAGTACTAGAAGAGGTATATAACATACAATCAAATGGACAGGAACCAACAGTTCCTATAGTACCAAGTGTAATTAGCCTCAGTAGTAACCCATGACTTGCCCAATCTAAAGTGCTCTAATGCTACATCTGATAGATTTCTCTATATACTACAATGCAGTGTGTAAGTATATGGCACGCCATTGTAGACAAACAATAATGAACTTACAAATAACTGTCCTGGTGGGAGATGTTCCACAGCGACCCCGACAGCGCCGTTTCGCCTGACTGGCTTCCTCAGATAGGGGGACATGCCCCCTATCTGAGGAAGCCAGTCAGGCGAAAAGGCGCTGTCGGGGTCGCTGTGGAACATCTCCCACTAGGACAGTTATTTGTAAGTTCATTATTGTTTGTCTACAATGGCGTGCCATATACTTACACACTGCATTGTAGTATATAGATAAATCTATCAGATGTAGCATTAGAGCACTTTAGATTGGGCAAGTCATGGGTTACTACTGAGGCTAATTACACTTGGTACTATAGGAACTGTTGGTTCCTGTCCATTTGATTGTATGTTATATACCTCTTCTAGTACTGGCTTGCTCTTGTAGCAAATTGTTTATTTTTGTATTTTCTGGTGTGGTTATTGTTCCCAGCCATTTTAATGAACTTTACCCTGCTTTTTTCTACATATTTTGTATTTTTTAATTATGTTCATTAAAATTGGTTTTTAAATTTATAGCTTATGCCTCTTTTTCCCTTCATATGTTCTGGGGAAATTTTTGGTCTTATGTCATGATTTTGAGGTGTGCTGGATACCTTTGTGGGACTCTTGATAAAATTACTATATATATATATGCCAGATCTTTTAGCTCCAAGAACCCTCCCCCTCAAGTTTTCAGATATTTTTGTTATGATTATAATGTTTAATTGTTGTTTGTTAATAAACTGACCGCTGTGGCCAAAATATTCCAAAGAATTTAATGTGTTGTTCTTATTGCATATTTAGCGTAAGATGGGGGGGTGGTAGAACTTTGTTTGGTTACAGGTGGACTTTTTTAAAGGAATGATGTATAGGGAAAAAATCTTCCATATGGGCTATACGCGGTCAAGAGGGGGGCTGGAATGAGCAGAGCTAGATGGAGGCACCCCATGACTGCGTTGCCATGGGAGGGGTTTTTTCCATATTATTTTTTAAATTAATGGAGGGGATTGGTTGTAGGGAAAAGGGGGGGAGAAGCTGGGGGCTGGGGATCATTGACAGGGGAGAAAGTGCGGGAGAATTAGCAGTCACGAGGAGGAAGTCAACAGGAAAAGCCCACCCACCCTCCCTCTTTTTTCAGGAACGTTTATTAGTGTTTTTGTTTGTGGCTATTAATCATGATTAGTTCACGGGTGAGGTTGTTTTTGATAATTTTATGAGTTTTTCATTGTCACAGTGACAAGTATGGCAGGGGGGCAGGGTTCTTGGAGTTGGTGATGTTTATTGGAGGAAGGTCAGTTGGATGGGGGTGGATCTGGCTTGTGGTTATGGGCTCTGGACGGGGATTGTCCTCGGGAGCTTTGGGTTTTTGGTCTGCCCTGAAAAAGGGTTACATGGTGCCCTCGAGCTGGTGGTTATGGCTGAGGGTAAAAAAGGGTTGGTTTTGCCTATATATATATATATGCCAGATCTTTTAGCTCCAAGAACCCTCCCCCTCAAGTTTTCAGATATTTTTGTTATGATTATAATGTTTAATTGTTGTTTGTTAATAAACTGGCCGCTGTGGCCAAAATATTCCAAAGAATTTAATGTGTCATGTTCTTATTGCATATTTAGCGTAAGATGGGGGGGTGGTAGAACTTTGTTTGGTTACAGGTGGCCTTTTTTAAAGGAATGATGTATAGGGAAAAAATCTTCCATATGGGCTATACGCGGTCAAGTAGGCAGACAATCTAGGGCAGTGCCACAGCATGTGTAACATGTCTGCCTGTTCCTGCGAACATCGTGGACACTCGGAATCAGACCTCAAACCCATCTTGAACAGTCTATCGGGAGTTCTGTAAGCTCTATGAATCACATATAATTGAGACATCCTCCCAGGTTCGCTTATAGAGATCTTAGTCACATATTCTAAAATAGATTCCCATCCGTCATCATTTAACTCTCCCATTTCAGCTTCCCATTTCCCTCTAGACTTGATGGGGTGTTTGACAAGAAAGGTGAATAATAAATCTCTATACACTTCTGAAATTGCCCCCCTTGTCCCGTTGTTCTCCAAAATGGAAGCCAGTGTGATGGAAGCCAGTGTGATATCAATCTGGATCTCAATAAGTTTTCTCCGACATTGCGACCGATACGCATGCTGAATTCTTTTATAATGATATAAATTTAAATGTGATAACTGGAATTCTGTTTGTAACTCCACGAATAACTTAAGTCCCCCTTGACCCAGTAGCTGACCCATCTTTCTAATTCCTGCCTCTCTCCATGGCCCATATCATTGCTTAAATTCTTGTAAGTTTATATTATTCCATATAGGAGAGTATTTGGTAAGGCCCGTGACACCCCTAATCTGTTTAACTTTTTCCCATACCTTATGAATTAGGAGAACAGTAGGAAACCGAGAACCCAGTTTCAAAAATTGCCCCCCTTCCAAACTCTAACCCAGAGGCCATTTTCCAAACAAATATCTCAAACTACTGGGCGATTGCCCCTTTCCCATCTCCTCCCCTGTCATGAATCCCAATGGCTAGGGATAGCACTGGACAAGCAAAGTACAAATAAATAACGGACGAGCTCTAGGGTGATGGAACCTGGGCTGACCGCTGCCCTACGCCTGACAAACGCAACTAGAGATAGCCAGGGAGCGTGCCTACGTTGGTTCTAGACGCCACGCACCAGCCTAAGAGCTAACTAGCACTGCAGAGAAAATAAAGACCTCACTTGCCTCCAGAGGAATGAACCCCAAAAGGTATAGTTGCCCCCCACATGTATTGACGGTGAAATGAGAGGAAGGCACACACATAGAGATGATATATAGGTTTAGCAAATTGAGGCCCGCTGTAACTAGAAAGCAGAATGATACAAAAGGGGTCTGAGCGGTCAGCAAAAAACCCTAATCAAAAAACCATCCTGAGATTACAAGAACCCATGTGCCAACTCATGGCACATGGGGAGAACCTCAGCCCACTAGAGCTACCAGCTAGCATAGAGACATAATTAGCAAGCTGGACAAAAAAACAAAAACTGAAAATCAGCACTTAGCTTATCCTGAAAGATCTGGGAGCAGGTAGTCAGGAACCAAACTGAGCACATCTGAATACATTGATAGCCGGCAAGGGAATGACAGAAAGGCCATGCTAAATAGGAAACACCCAGCCTCTGATGGACAGGTGGAAACCAGAGACCGCAACCCACCAAAGTCACCCAGTACCAGCCGTAACCACCAGAGGGAGCCCACAAACAGAATCCACAACAGTACCCCCCCCTTGAGGAGGGGTCACCGAACCCTCACGAGAACCCCCAGGGCGATCAGGATGAGATCTATGGAAGGCGCGGACCAAATCAGTCGCATGAACATCGGCGGCGACCACCCAGGAATTATCCTCCTGACCATAACCCTTCCACTTAACCAAATACTGGAGTTTACATCTGGAAACACGAGAATCCAAGATCTTCTCAACAACATACTCCAATTCTCCCTCCACCAGCACCGGAGCAGGAGGCTCAACCGAAGGAACAACGGGCACCTCATACCTCCGCAATAACGACCGATGGAACACATTATGAATAGCAAACGATGCTGGGAGATCCAAACGAAAAGATACAGGGTTAAGAATCTCCGAGATCCTATAAGGACCGATGAACCGAGGCTTGAACTTAGGAGAAGAAACCTTCATAGGGACAAAACGAGAAGATAACCACACCAAGTCCCCAACAAGAAGTCGGGGACCCGCGCGGCGACGGCGATTAGCAAACTGCTGAGTCTTCTCCTGAGATAACTTCAAATTGTCCACCACCTGATTCCAAATGTGATGTAGCCTGTCCACCACCACGTCCACTCCAGGACAATCCGAAGACTCCACCTGACCAGAAGAAAAACGAGGATGAAACCCCGAATTACAAAAAAAAGGAGAGACTAAAGTAGCAGAACTAGCCCGATTATTAAGGGCAAATTCGGCCAGTGGCAAAATGGCAACCCAGTCATCTTGATCAGCAGAAACAAAACACCTCAAATAAGTTTCCAAGGTCTGATTAGTTCGCTCCGTCTGGCCATTCGTCTGAGGATGGAATGCAGACGAGAAAGACAAATCAATGCCCATCTTAGCACAAAACGTCCGCCAAAATCTAGACACAAACTGGGATCCTCTGTCAGAAACGATATTCTCCGGAATCCCATGCATACGAACCACGTTCTGAAAAAATAAAGGGACCAACTCAGAGGAAGAAGGCAACTTAGGCAAGGGCACCAAATGAACCATCTTAGAAAAGCGGTCACACACAACCCAGATAACGGACATTTTCTGTGAAACAGGGAGATCAGAAATAAAATCCATGGAAATGTGCGTCCAAGGCCTCTTCGGGATGGGCAAGGATAACAACAACCCACTGGCTCGAGAACAGCAAGGCTTAGCCCGAGCACACACTTCACAAGACTGCACAAAGGTGCGCACATCCCTTGACAAGGAAGGCCACCAAAAAGACCTGGCCACCAAGTCTCTAGTACCAAATATTCCATGATGACCAGCCAACACAGAAGAATGGACCTCGGAGATGACTCTACTGGTCCAATCATCCGGAACAAACAGTCTTTCTGGTGGACAACAATCAGGTTTATCCGCCTGAAACTCCTGCAATGCACGTCGCAAGTCTGGGGATACGGCGGACAATATTACCCCATCCCTAAGGATACCAGTAGGCCCAGAGTCTCCAGGAGAGTCAGGCACAAAACTCCTGGAAAGAGCATCTGCCTTCACATTCTTTGAACCTGGCAGGTATGAAACCACAAAATTGAAACGAGAAAAAAACAACGACCAACGAGCCTGTCTAGGATTCAGACGCCTGGCAGACTCAAGGTAAATGAGATTCTTGTGATCAGTCAAGACCACCACACGATGTCTAGCACCCTCAAGCCAATGACGCCACTCCTCAAATGCCCACTTCATGGCCAAAAGCTCCCGATTACCCACATCATAATTGCGCTCGGCGGGCGAGAATTTTCTAGAGAAGAATGCACATGGCTTCATCACCGAGCCATTGGAACTTCTCTGTGACAAAACCGCCCCCGCTCCAATCTCGGAAGCATCAACCTCAACCTGAAAAGGAAGTGAAACATCTGGTTGACACAACACAGGAGCAGAAGAAAACCGGCGCTTAAGTTCCTGAAAGGCCTCCACAGCCGCAGGAGACCAATTAGCAACATCAGCACCCTTTTTAGTCAAATCAGTCAAAGGTTTAACAATACTGGAAAAATTAGCAATGAACCGACGATAAAAATTAGCAAACCCCAAGAATTTCTGAAGACTCTTAACAGATGTAGGTTGTGTCCAGTCACAAATCGCCTGAACCTTGACGGGATCCATCTCAAAAGTAGAAGGAGAAAAAATGTACCCCAAAAAAGAAATCTTCTGGACTCCAAAGAGACACTTTGAGCCCTTCACAAACAGAGAATTGGCCCGCAGAACCTGAAACACCTTCCTGACCTGTAGAACATGAGACTCCCAGTCATCAGAAAACACCAAAATATCATCCAAATACACAATCATAAATTTATCCAGATATTCACGAAAAATATTGTGCATAAAGGACTGAAAGACTGATGGAGCATTGGAGAGTCCAAAAGGCATTACCAAATACTCAAAATGGCCCTCAGGCGTATTAAATGCGGTTTTCCACTCATCACCCTGTTTTATCCGCACAAGATTATACGCACCGTGAAGATCTATCTTAGTGAACCACCTAGCCCCCTTAATGCGAGCAAACAAATCAGTCAATAAAGGCAATGGATACTGATATTTGATTGTAATCTTATTCAGAAGGCGATAATCTATACAAGGCCTCAGGGAACCATCTTTTTTTGCCACGAAAAAAAAACCTGCTCCCAGAGGGGACGAAGATGGACGAATATGTCCCTTTTCCAAGGACTCCTTAATATAATTCCGCATAGCAGTATGCTCTGGCACTGACAGATTAAATAAACGACCCTTAGGGAACTTACTGCCAGGAATCAATTCTATAGCACAGTCACAATCCCTATGAGGAGGGAGCGAATTGAGCTTAGGCTCCTCAAAAACATCCCGATAGTCCGACAAAAACGCAGGGATCTCAGAAGGAGTAGATGAAGCGATTGAAATCAGAGGTGCATTATCATGAACCCCCTGACATCCCCAGCTTAACACAGACATTGTTTTCCAATCCAGGACAGGATTATGAGTTTGTAACCATGGCAGACCAAGCACTAGTACATCATGTAAATGATACAGTACAAGGAAGCGAATCACCTCCTGATGAACGGGAGTCATGCGCATGGTCACTTGTGTCCAATACTGCGGTTTATTCATAGCCAATGGTGTAGAATCAATTCCCCTCAGAGGAATAGGAACTTCCAGAGGCTCCAGACTAAAACCGCAGCGTTTGGCAAATGACCAATCCATCAGACTCAGGGCAGCGCCCGAATCCACATAGGCATCGACGTAAATGGAAGACAGTGAACAAATCAGAGTCACAGACAAAATGAACTTAGGCTGCAGAGTACCAATGGCAAAAGATTTATCAACCTTTTTTGTGCGTTTAGAGCATGCTGATATAACATGAGCTGAATCGCCACAATAAAAACACAATCCATTTTTCCGCCTATAATCTTGCCGTTCACTTCTGGACTGAATTCTATCACATTGCATAGTCTCAGGTGCCTGTTCAGAAGACACCGCCAACTGGTGCACAGGTTTGCGCTCCCGTAAACGCCGATCAATCTGAATGGCCATAGCCATAGACTCATTCAGACCTGTAGGCGCAGGGAACCCCACCATAATATCCTTAATGGCCTCAGAAAGACCATTTCTGAAGTTAGCAGCCAGGTCGCACTCATTCCACTGAGTAAGCACCGACCATTTCCGAAATTTTTGACAATATATTTCTGCTTCATCATGCCCCTGAGAGAGGGCTAATAAAGCCTTTTCAGCCTGAATCTCCAGGTTAGGTTCCTCATACAGCAATCCCAGTGCCAGAAAAAACGCATCCACACTGAGCAATGCAGGATCCCCTGGTGCCAATGCAAATGCCCAATTCTGAGGGTCTCCCCGCAGGAAAGATATAACAATCTTGACCTGTTGGGCAGGGTCTCCAGAGGAGCGAGATTTTAAAGAAAGAAACAATTTACAATTGTTCCTGAAATTCAGGAAGGTAGATCTATCTCCAGAGAAGAACTCTGGAATAGGAATTCTAGGTTCAGACATGGGAGTGTGAACAACGAAATCCTGTATGTTTTGAACCTTTAGCGCGAGATTACTCAGGCTGGAAGCCAAACTCTGGACATCCATATTAAACAGCTAAGGTCAGAGCCATTCAAGGGTTAAGAGGAGGTAAGAAGCAGCTAGACAGCAATTAAGGGCTAGGCAGCAAAACCTCTAAAGGGAAAAAAAAAAATTTTTTTCCCCAGAACACTTCTTTTTCTCCTGCTTCAGCCCAAACAATTAACACTTTGTGGGCCGGCTATACTGTCATGAATCCCAATGGCTAGGGATAGCACTGGACAAGCAAAGTACAAATAAATAACGGACGAGCTCTAGGGTGATGGAACCTGGGCTGACCGCTGCCCTACGCCTGACAAACGCAACTAGAGATAGCCAGGGAGCGTGCCTACGTTGGTTCTAGACGCCACGCACCAGCCTAAGAGCTAACTAGCACTGCAGAGAAAATAAAGACCTCACTTGCCTCCAGAGGAATGAACCCCAAAAGGTATAGTTGCCCCCCACATGTATTGACGGTGAAATGAGAGGAAGGCACACACATAGAGATGATATATAGGTTTAGCAAATTGAGGCCCGCTGTAACTAGAAAGCAGAATGATACAAAAGGGGTCTGAGCGGTCAGCAAAAAACCCTAATCAAAAAACCATCCTGAGATTACAAGAACCCATGTGCCAACTCATGGCACATGGGGAGAACCTCAGCCCACTAGAGCTACCAGCTAGCATAGAGACATAATTAGCAAGCTGGACAAAAAACCAAACAACTGAAAATCAGCACTTAGCTTATCCTGAAAGATCTGGGAGCAGGTAGTCAGGAACCAAACTGAGCACATCTGAATACATTGATAGCCGGCAAGGGAATGACAGAAAGGCCAGGCTAAATAGGAAACACCCAGCCTCTGATGGACAGGTGGAAACCAGAGACCGCAACCCACCAAAGTCACCCAGTACCAGCCGTAACCACCAGAGGGAGCCCACAAACAGAATCCACAACACTCCCCCCATCTTCCAATATGCTGGCATTGTGCTGATAAAAAATATACCCAAGGGTTAGGGAGCGCCAAGCCCCCTTCTGCCTTTGGCTTCTGCAAAGTTTCTTGTTTAAACCTTGGGCTTTCCCCCCCCATATTAGTTCGCCAAACAGCGATTTGATTTTACGGAACCTACTCTGCGGAATCCAAATTGTGCAGTACATATAACAACTGCGGCATCACAATCATCTTCAAAAGGTTCACTCATCCAATTACAGAAAGATGTAGTTTGTTCCACGCCGAAATTTTTGTACGTATTTTTTGTAGCAGAGGGCTTAGATTAAGTTCTTCAAACCTCGTCAGAGGAAGGGCGATTTGTATCCCCAAATATTTAAATTTCGAAACTACCTTCAATTTTGCTGACATTTCCACCTCCCCAGTACCCCTTTCTACCTCATCAATGGGCATAATGCACTATTTGTCCCAATTTATTTTGAGTCCAGAGAATTCCCCAAATTCCTCAATTAATGCCCCCGCGTTATCCAGATTCTCCCCTGAGCCCCCCAAAAATAACAAAATATCGTCAGCATACAGAGACACCTTCTCCTCCTTCATTCCATAGACAAATCCTTTTATCTCTCGTGTCTCCCTTATTTTTGCGGCCAAAGGTTCCACAGCTAGGGCAAATAGCAACGGAGACAATGGGCACCCCTGCCTTGTACCCCTATGCAATGAGAAACTATCAGATAATTTATTATTTACCGTATTTTCTGGTGTATAAGACGACTGGGCGTACGCCCATAACTTTTCCATATAAAATATGGAATTTGGGATATGCCCGCCGTATAAGACGGGGGTCATCTTATACGCCCAGTCATCTTATACGGCGTGTGGTTCCCAGGGTCTGGAGGAGAGGAAACTCTCCTTCAGGCCCTGGGATCCATATTCATGTAAAAAATAAAGAATAAAAAAAAAAATATGGATATACTCACCCCTCCGACGAACCCTGCCTGTCACTGCTGCAAGCGTCTGCCGCCGTTCCTAAGAATGCAGTGTGTAGGACCTGCGATGACGTCGCGGCTTGTGATTGGTCGCATGAGCGGTCACGCGACCAATCACAAGCCGCAACGTCATGGAAGGTCCTTCACTCTGCATTCTTAGGAACGGAGGTAGACGCTTGCAGTGGTGACAGCCAGGGGCCGTCCGAGGGTGAGTATATCCATATTTTTATTCTTTATTTTTTACATGAATATGGATCCCAGGGCCTGAAGGAGAGTCTCCTCTCCTTCAGACCTGGGAACATCCAGGATTGCTCCCTGCACATGCCGTACCCGGCGTATAAGACGACCCCCGACTTTTGGGACAATGTTTAGGGGTTAAAAAGTAATCTTATACGCCGGAAAATACGGTACTCTAATTTTTGCCATTGGAGTGGAGTATAGCAACCCCACCCAAGATATAAACTTAGGCCCAAACCCAAGGCACAACAAAACCGACCACAAATAATTCCATTCTACACGATCAAAGGCCTTATGGGCATCCAAACACACCACCACTCTCTTTCCAGCATGTTCGGCTGGAATTTGCATATTTAAATATAGTCTCCCTAAATTGATTGCTGTAGATTTGTTGGGCATAAATCCAGATTGATCTGGGTGGATTACTTTATCAATCACATGGCTTAGTCTGTTAGCCAAGGCCTTTGCCAAAATCTTTATACTCGCCGTAAGGAGTGAGATTGGTCTGTAGGACTCCGAATTCAGCGGATCCTTATCAGCTTTAGCTTAGTACGTAGCCTGTGCTATATACTACCTACATATTCTAGAATACCCGATACATTAGAATCGGACCACCATCTAGTGTGTGTGTGTGTGTGTATATATATATATATATATATATATATATATATATATATATATATATATAGCTGTTCTGTAGATTTGTTTGATAAGGCTGTGAATTCTCTGACACTGTACACCGCTTAGTCATGTATAATGTTAGTGGTTTTTCAGGGATTTCCGTTTTAACATTTTTTTTAGTGTCCATAGGCATGCATTAGTAAAAAATAAAATGTATTGCTGTCCACCAGTCCAGATGATCTTTGTTGATAGGCTGCAGTGCTGATGTCATAACTACAGCGAATATGATGGCTACAGCCAATCACTGGGCTCGGCAGCTTTTTACGTGTTCATGAGCGTCACCGCTGAGCTCGGTGATTGGCAGCATAGGTCCCGTATGGTGTTTTTGTGATGTCACGGTTGTAAATTGGGGGCAGAGGGGAATGACCTTTATAAATCTTTTTTTTTTAATCCAGCTCCTTCCTCAAACTCAGCAGCAAGTAGAGGAGAACGTTCTGATGGTGCTGAACACTTGGTCCCGGTCTCCCCCAGTGATCTGACTACTTTTGTAATAACACATGTGCCTAATAATTTGAACAAAAAAAACATCATGGAGGATCACTTTAAGAACTATGGAAAAATTATAAGTATAAACTGCAGGGTAAAGCAAAAAACGGCCATCATTCAGTTTAATAACCATGTGAGTAAAAAAAAAAAAAATTGTAATGTGCTTATACTTTTGATTTCTGGATCATTGGTAAAAGGGGTAATCTGGTTTCATATTGGGATGTTGGTGAAGCTGGTGACGTCACTTCAAAAGATATCTCCCAGCTTGTGAGAGTGAGCGACGGGTAAGGTGTACCCTTTTTGTTCATTTGGTATAGGACAGGTACACAATACCATGACAGTCGTGCAGAATTGTGGTTTGATTGGCACCTATGATTACATTTACTAACCAAACTATGGTGGTTTATTCATCTTCAGCAGGTAAAATATATGTATTTATACATCTTTATAAATAAGGGTATGTTCACATCATGTTTTTTTCTCCTTCGCCTCATTGGGGGACACAGGACCATGGGTGTTATGCTGCTGCCACTAGAAGGACACTAAACAAATAGACAAAAAGAGTTAACTTTTCCTCCGCAGTATACACCCTCTGCTGCCTCTCTCATGAACCAGTTCTTTTTTTTTTAATTCGTTTATTGAACAACAACAGAATTAAGACATATATGGTTGGTAAATATTCAAATCAGGACATATACAATCAGCGTAATATCCATGAAATTGCAATAAAAGGAGGTAAGAAGCAGCTAGACAGCAATTAAGGGCTAGGCAGCAAAACCTCTAAAGGGAAAAAAAAAAAATTTTTTCCCCAGAACACTTCTTTTTCTCCTGCTTCAGCCCAAACAATTAACACTTTGTGGGCCGGCTATACTGTCATGAATCCCAATGGCTAGGGATAGCACTGGACAAGCAAAGTACAAATAAATAACGGACGAGCTCTAGGGTGATGGAACCTGGGCTGACCGCTGCCCTACGCCTGACAAACGCAACTAGAGATAGCCAGGGAGCGTGCCTACGTTGGTTCTAGACGCCACGCACCAGCCTAAGAGCTAACTAGCACTGCAGAGAAAATAAAGACCTCACTTGCCTCCAGAGGAATGAACCCCAAAAGGTATAGTTGCCCCCCACATGTATTGACGGTGAAATGAGAGGAAGGCACACACATAGAGATGATATATAGGTTTAGCAAATTGAGGCCCGCTGTAACTAGAAAGCAGAATGATACAAAAGGGGTCTGAGCGGTCAGCAAAAAACCCTAATCAAAAAACCATCCTGAGATTACAAGAACCCATGTGCCAACTCATGGCACATGGGGAGAACCTCAGCCCACTAGAGCTACCAGCTAGCATAGAGACATAATTAGCAAGCTGGACAAAAAACCAAACAACTGAAAATCAGCACTTAGCTTATCCTGAAAGATCTGGGAGCAGGTAGTCAGGAACCAAACTGAGCACATCTGAATACATTGATAGCCGGCAAGGGAATGACAGAAAGGCCAGGCTAAATAGGAAACACCCAGCCTCTGATGGACAGGTGGAAACCAGAGACCGCAACCCACCAAAGTCACCCAGTACCAGCCGTAACCACCAGAGGGAGCCCACAAACAGAATCCACAACACTCCCCCCATCTTCCAATATGCTGGCATTGTGCTGATAAAAAATATACCCAAGGGTTAGGGAGCGCCAAGCCCCCTTCTGCCTTTGGCTTCTGCAAAGTTTCTTGTTTAAACCTTGGGCTTTCCCCCCCCATATTAGTTCGCCAAACAGCGATTTGATTTTACGGAACCTACTCTGCGGAATCCAAATTGTGCAGTACATATAACAACTGCGGCATCACAATCATCTTCAAAAGGTTCACTCATCCAATTACAGAAAGATGTAGTTTGTTCCACGCCGAAATTTTTGTACGTATTTTTTGTAGCAGAGGGCTTAGATTAAGTTCTTCAAACCTCGTCAGAGGAAGGGCGATTTGTATCCCCAAATATTTAAATTTCGAAACTACCTTCAATTTTGCTGACATTTCCACCTCCCCAGTACCCCTTTCTACCTCATCAATGGGCATAATGCACTATTTGTCCCAATTTATTTTGAGTCCAGAGAATTCCCCAAATTCCTCAATTAATGCCCCCGCGTTATCCAGATTCTCCCCTGAGCCCCCCAAAAATAACAAAATATCGTCAGCATACAGAGACACCTTCTCCTCCTTCATTCCATAGACAAATCCTTTTATCTCTCGTGTCTCCCTTATTTTTGCGGCCAAAGGTTCCACAGCTAGGGCAAATAGCAACGGAGACAATGGGCACCCCTGCCTTGTACCCCTATGCAATGAGAAACTATCAGATAATTTATTATTTACCGTATTTTCTGGTGTATAAGACGACTGGGCGTACGCCCATAACTTTTCCATATAAAATATGGAATTTGGGATATGCCCGCCGTATAAGACGGGGGTCATCTTATACGCCCAGTCATCTTATACGGCGTGTGGTTCCCAGGGTCTGGAGGAGAGGAAACTCTCCTTCAGGCCCTGGGATCCATATTCATGTAAAAAATAAAGAATAAAAAAAAAAATATGGATATACTCACCCCTCCGACGAACCCTGCCTGTCACTGCTGCAAGCGTCTGCCGCCGTTCCTAAGAATGCAGTGTGTAGGACCTGCGATGACGTCGCGGCTTGTGATTGGTCGCATGAGCGGTCACGCGACCAATCACAAGCCGCAACGTCATGGAAGGTCCTTCACTCTGCATTCTTAGGAACGGAGGTAGACGCTTGCAGTGGTGACAGCCAGGGGCCGTCCGAGGGTGAGTATATCCATATTTTTATTCTTTATTTTTTACATGAATATGGATCCCAGGGCCTGAAGGAGAGTCTCCTCTCCTTCAGACCTGGGAACATCCAGGATTGCTCCCTGCACATGCCGTACCCGGCGTATAAGACGACCCCCGACTTTTGGGACAATGTTTAGGGGTTAAAAAGTAATCTTATACGCCGGAAAATACGGTACTCTAATTTTTGCCATTGGAGTGGAGTATAGCAACCCCACCCAAGATATAAACTTAGGCCCAAACCCAAGGCACAACAAAACCGACCACAAATAATTCCATTCTACACGATCAAAGGCCTTATGGGCATCCAAACACACCACCACTCTCTTTCCAGCATGTTCGGCTGGAATTTGCATATTTAAATATAGTCTCCCTAAATTGATTGCTGTAGATTTGTTGGGCATAAATCCAGATTGATCTGGGTGGATTACTTTATCAATCACATGGCTTAGTCTGTTAGCCAAGGCCTTTGCCAAAATCTTTATACTCGCCGTAAGGAGTGAGATTGGTCTGTAGGACTCCGAATTCAGCGGATCCTTATCAGCTTTAGCTTAGTACGTAGCCTGTGCTATATACTACCTACATATTCTAGAATACCCGATACATTAGAATCGGACCACCATCTAGTGTGTGTGTGTGTGTATATATATATATATATATATATATATATATATATATATATATATATAGCTGTTCTGTAGATTTGTTTGATAAGGCTGTGAATTCTCTGACACTGTACACCGCTTAGTCATGTATAATGTTAGTGGTTTTTCAGGGATTTCCGTTTTAACATTTTTTTTAGTGTCCATAGGCATGCATTAGTAAAAAATAAAATGTATTGCTGTCCACCAGTCCAGATGATCTTTGTTGATAGGCTGCAGTGCTGATGTCATAACTACAGCGAATATGATGGCTACAGCCAATCACTGGGCTCGGCAGCTTTTTACGTGTTCATGAGCGTCACCGCTGAGCTCGGTGATTGGCAGCATAGGTCCCGTATGGTGTTTTTGTGATGTCACGGTTGTAAATTGGGGGCAGAGGGGAATGACCTTTATAAATCTTTTTTTTTTAATCCAGCTCCTTCCTCAAACTCAGCAGCAAGTAGAGGAGAACGTTCTGATGGTGCTGAACACTTGGTCCCGGTCTCCCCCAGTGATCTGACTACTTTTGTAATAACACATGTGCCTAATAATTTGAACAAAAAAAACATCATGGAGGATCACTTTAAGAACTATGGAAAAATTATAAGTATAAACTGCAGGGTAAAGCAAAAAACGGCCATCATTCAGTTTAATAACCATGTGAGTAAAAAAAAAAAAAATTGTAATGTGCTTATACTTTTGATTTCTGGATCATTGGTAAAAGGGGTAATCTGGTTTCATATTGGGATGTTGGTGAAGCTGGTGACGTCACTTCAAAAGATATCTCCCAGCTTGTGAGAGTGAGCGACGGGTAAGGTGTACCCTTTTTGTTCATTTGGTATAGGACAGGTACACAATACCATGACAGTCGTGCAGAATTGTGGTTTGATTGGCACCTATGATTACATTTACTAACCAAACTATGGTGGTTTATTCATCTTCAGCAGGTAAAATATATGTATTTATACATCTTTATAAATAAGGGTATGTTCACATCATGTTTTTTTCTCCTTCGCCTCATTGGGGGACACAGGACCATGGGTGTTATGCTGCTGCCACTAGAAGGACACTAAACAAATAGACAAAAAGAGTTAACTTTTCCTCCGCAGTATACACCCTCTGCTGCCTCTCTCATGAACCAGTTCTTTTTTTTTTAATTCGTTTATTGAACAACAACAGAATTAAGACATATATGGTTGGTAAATATTCAAATCAGGACATATACAATCAGCGTAATATCCATGAAATTGCAATAAAAGGAGGTAAGAAGCAGCTAGACAGCAATTAAGGGCTAGGCAGCAAAACCTCTAAAGGGAAAAAAAAAAAATTTTTTCCCCAGAACACTTCTTTTTCTCCTGCTTCAGCCCAAACAATTAACACTTTGTGGGCCGGCTATACTGTCATGAATCCCAATGGCTAGGGATAGCACTGGACAAGCAAAGTACAAATAAATAACGGACGAGCTCTAGGGTGATGGAACCTGGGCTGACCGCTGCCCTACGCCTGACAAACGCAACTAGAGATAGCCAGGGAGCGTGCCTACGTTGGTTCTAGACGCCACGCACCAGCCTAAGAGCTAACTAGCACTGCAGAGAAAATAAAGACCTCACTTGCCTCCAGAGGAATGAACCCCAAAAGGTATAGTTGCCCCCCACATGTATTGACGGTGAAATGAGAGGAAGGCACACACATAGAGATGATATATAGGTTTAGCAAATTGAGGCCCGCTGTAACTAGAAAGCAGAATGATACAAAAGGGGTCTGAGCGGTCAGCAAAAAACCCTAATCAAAAAACCATCCTGAGATTACAAGAACCCATGTGCCAACTCATGGCACATGGGGAGAACCTCAGCCCACTAGAGCTACCAGCTAGCATAGAGACATAATTAGCAAGCTGGACAAAAAACCAAACAACTGAAAATCAGCACTTAGCTTATCCTGAAAGATCTGGGAGCAGGTAGTCAGGAACCAAACTGAGCACATCTGAATACATTGATAGCCGGCAAGGGAATGACAGAAAGGCCAGGCTAAATAGGAAACACCCAGCCTCTGATGGACAGGTGGAAACCAGAGACCGCAACCCACCAAAGTCACCCAGTACCAGCCGTAACCACCAGAGGGAGCCCACAAACAGAATCCACAACACTCCCCCCATCTTCCAATATGCTGGCATTGTGCTGATAAAAAATATACCCAAGGGTTAGGGAGCGCCAAGCCCCCTTCTGCCTTTGGCTTCTGCAAAGTTTCTTGTTTAAACCTTGGGCTTTCCCCCCCCATATTAGTTCGCCAAACAGCGATTTGATTTTACGGAACCTACTCTGCGGAATCCAAATTGTGCAGTACATATAACAACTGCGGCATCACAATCATCTTCAAAAGGTTCACTCATCCAATTACAGAAAGATGTAGTTTGTTCCACGCCGAAATTTTTGTACGTATTTTTTGTAGCAGAGGGCTTAGATTAAGTTCTTCAAACCTCGTCAGAGGAAGGGCGATTTGTATCCCCAAATATTTAAATTTCGAAACTACCTTCAATTTTGCTGACATTTCCACCTCCCCAGTACCCCTTTCTACCTCATCAATGGGCATAATGCACTATTTGTCCCAATTTATTTTGAGTCCAGAGAATTCCCCAAATTCCTCAATTAATGCCCCCGCGTTATCCAGATTCTCCCCTGAGCCCCCCAAAAATAACAAAATATCGTCAGCATACAGAGACACCTTCTCCTCCTTCATTCCATAGACAAATCCTTTTATCTCTCGTGTCTCCCTTATTTTTGCGGCCAAAGGTTCCACAGCTAGGGCAAATAGCAACGGAGACAATGGGCACCCCTGCCTTGTACCCCTATGCAATGAGAAACTATCAGATAATTTATTATTTACCGTATTTTCTGGTGTATAAGACGACTGGGCGTACGCCCATAACTTTTCCATATAAAATATGGAATTTGGGATATGCCCGCCGTATAAGACGGGGGTCATCTTATACGCCCAGTCATCTTATACGGCGTGTGGTTCCCAGGGTCTGGAGGAGAGGAAACTCTCCTTCAGGCCCTGGGATCCATATTCATGTAAAAAATAAAGAATAAAAAAAAAAATATGGATATACTCACCCCTCCGACGAACCCTGCCTGTCACTGCTGCAAGCGTCTGCCGCCGTTCCTAAGAATGCAGTGTGTAGGACCTGCGATGACGTCGCGGCTTGTGATTGGTCGCATGAGCGGTCACGCGACCAATCACAAGCCGCAACGTCATGGAAGGTCCTTCACTCTGCATTCTTAGGAACGGAGGTAGACGCTTGCAGTGGTGACAGCCAGGGGCCGTCCGAGGGTGAGTATATCCATATTTTTATTCTTTATTTTTTACATGAATATGGATCCCAGGGCCTGAAGGAGAGTCTCCTCTCCTTCAGACCTGGGAACATCCAGGATTGCTCCCTGCACATGCCGTACCCGGCGTATAAGACGACCCCCGACTTTTGGGACAATGTTTAGGGGTTAAAAAGTAATCTTATACGCCGGAAAATACGGTACTCTAATTTTTGCCATTGGAGTGGAGTATAGCAACCCCACCCAAGATATAAACTTAGGCCCAAACCCAAGGCACAACAAAACCGACCACAAATAATTCCATTCTACACGATCAAAGGCCTTATGGGCATCCAAACACACCACCACTCTCTTTCCAGCATGTTCGGCTGGAATTTGCATATTTAAATATAGTCTCCCTAAATTGATTGCTGTAGATTTGTTGGGCATAAATCCAGATTGATCTGGGTGGATTACTTTATCAATCACATGGCTTAGTCTGTTAGCCAAGGCCTTTGCCAAAATCTTTATACTCGCCGTAAGGAGTGAGATTGGTCTGTAGGACTCCGAATTCAGCGGATCCTTATCAGCTTTAGCTTAGTACGTAGCCTGTGCTATATACTACCTACATATTCTAGAATACCCGATACATTAGAATCGGACCACCATCTAGTGTGTGTGTGTGTGTATATATATATATATATATATATATATATATATATATATATATATATATATATATAGCTGTTCTGTAGATTTGTTTGATAAGGCTGTGAATTCTCTGACACTGTACACCGCTTAGTCATGTATAATGTTAGTGGTTTTTCAGGGATTTCCGTTTTAACATTTTTTTTAGTGTCCATAGGCATGCATTAGTAAAAAATAAAATGTATTGCTGTCCACCAGTCCAGATGATCTTTGTTGATAGGCTGCAGTGCTGATGTCATAACTACAGCGAATATGATGGCTACAGCCAATCACTGGGCTCGGCAGCTTTTTACGTGTTCATGAGCGTCACCGCTGAGCTCGGTGATTGGCAGCATAGGTCCCGTATGGTGTTTTTGTGATGTCACGGTTGTAAATTGGGGGCAGAGGGGAATGACCTTTATAAATCTTTTTTTTTTAATCCAGCTCCTTCCTCAAACTCAGCAGCAAGTAGAGGAGAACGTTCTGATGGTGCTGAACACTTGGTCCCGGTCTCCCCCAGTGATCTGACTACTTTTGTAATAACACATGTGCCTAATAATTTGAACAAAAAAAACATCATGGAGGATCACTTTAAGAACTATGGAAAAATTATAAGTATAAACTGCAGGGTAAAGCAAAAAACGGCCATCATTCAGTTTAATAACCATGTGAGTAAAAAAAAAAAAAATTGTAATGTGCTTATACTTTTGATTTCTGGATCATTGGTAAAAGGGGTAATCTGGTTTCATATTGGGATGTTGGTGAAGCTGGTGACGTCACTTCAAAAGATATCTCCCAGCTTGTGAGAGTGAGCGACGGGTAAGGTGTACCCTTTTTGTTCATTTGGTATAGGACAGGTACACAATACCATGACAGTCGTGCAGAATTGTGGTTTGATTGGCACCTATGATTACATTTACTAACCAAACTATGGTGGTTTATTCATCTTCAGCAGGTAAAATATATGTATTTATACATCTTTATAAATAAGGGTATGTTCACATCATGTTTTTTTCTCCTTCGCCTCATTGGGGGACACAGGACCATGGGTGTTATGCTGCTGCCACTAGAAGGACACTAAACAAATAGACAAAAAGAGTTAACTTTTCCTCCGCAGTATACACCCTCTGCTGCCTCTCTCATGAACCAGTTCTTTTTTTTTTAATTCGTTTATTGAACAACAACAGAATTAAGACATATATGGTTGGTAAATATTCAAATCAGGACATATACAATCAGCGTAATATCCATGAAATTGCAATAAAAGTGACTTACGATATTACAACATGTCTAAAGCAGTTACTTAAAACTCTAAAACAAATCCACTGCCATAACGATCTCCATCCCATTAATACTTCAGAATGTGAACCAAGTGCGAACTAATGCAAGATCCACCTTAAATACTATCAATTTGGAGCTGGAACATTACCGATGAGATGACATAGTAAGAAATGATGAGTTCTATGCATACCAGATTTTATTAAATTTCCCTAAGCAGCCCCGATTCTGGTATAAGGTTCGTTCATAAGGAATAATTGAGTTTACCAGCTCAATCCAGGCTCTGAAAGATGGGTGTGTATTGCCCATCCAACGCAAAGCTATTATTTTCCTTGCCAAGAAAAGTGTCTCTCTTAAAAGAATTTTAACATGGTGGGCCCAAATCTCCTCCTCCAAGACTCCAAAAAGGCATACTAACGGATTCAGGGGGACAGGAATGTGTACAAGGGAGGACAACAACGAGATCACCTCCTTCCAGAAAGATAAAATAATTGGACAACCACATACCATATGTATAAAGTCTGCATCTATTGTGTGGCATCTGGGACATTCTGAAGACTGAGACCACCCTATTTTAAATAATCGCAGTGGGGTTAAGTATGATTGATGTATTATATACATTTGAGTCATTTTGTTGTTGGCCGAGGGGGAAACCCTAGTTGGAGACTCAAGAATTGTTTCCCAGTCCTCTTCCTGAAGATCAGGAATCAGAAGTTTCCATTTTTCTTTAATTGGTAATAAAACAGAGTCAGCACCCGTGGATAACATATATGTATATAGTACAGAGATAAGGCCACGGGGTCCCTGCGATTTAAGGATCCCTATCAATGGGTGGGATGATATTCGTTGCGTTTCATTTATACTATACATATGTGATTGGATCGCCGTCCTAAGTTGCAAATAGCGAAAAAACTAAAGGTTTAGCAACATTATATTTAGTTTGCATTTGTTCAAAAGACAACATAACTCCCAGTTCATATAGATCATTAATTGAGGTAACACCATATGACATCCAGAACTGAGCAGAGGGGTGATTCAGTAATCCTGGAAAGTATTCATTATTCCATAATGGCATCTCAGCCACAGTTCCATTAAAGTGGATTACTTTTTTAACCTGTTTCCAAATCAATCGTGCCAGCCGGAGTAGTGGCAGTAATCTAGGGAAATGGAATTTATTTATTTCTAAAAAACCCAACGGGCAATTAATCCTTGCAGCATGAATCAAATGGCTCTCTTGAGTTTGGTAAATATTCCCCAGGCATCCATTTGCCCAACGCTCTAAGCTGTCCAGCTAAATAGTACAGAAAAAAGTCTGGTAGTGCCGCTCCTCCCATTTGTTTAGATCGGTGTAGGGTGGATAACTTAAGTTTAGGTCTAGCCTTTCCCCATATAAAGGATGACGTTAGAGAGTTTAGGCTCGAGAAAAAGGATTTAGGAACCGGTACTGCGCTGTGTTGGAGGGAATAATTAAGTTTCGGAAGCAATATCATTTTAACCAAATTTATACGCCCAGAGACGGACAATGGTAATTTACTCCAGATAAGGAACTTATGCTTGACTTAATCTAACAGTGGAAGAATATTAAGTTGCAGATCAAGTCTACTGCATTGTGGTATAAATATTCCCAAGTATTTAAAATTAGATACTACCGGTAATGGGGATAATGTTTCAAGACGGTCTAGTGGGGCATGGGCGAGAGGCATTAAAGCAGATTTATCCCAGTTAATGTGTAACCCGGATCGTTTACTAAATCCATCTATGGTGGTAATCACATGTGGCAGCGTCTCCTCCACGTCATCCATAAATACTACCATATCATCCGCATATAGACCAATGGTGTCTGTGCGATCTGCTATCCTAATGTCTTTAATAGCCAAAGTGGATCTCATGCGTATTGCTAGCGCTTCAATTGCGAGGGCGAAGAGGGCCGGAGAGAGAGGGCATCCCTGGCAGGTACCCCTTTCCAAGGAGAATGTGTCAGAAATGGAATTATTAATAATAATCCGGACCTTAGGTTTCAAATATATTGCGGAGATCCATTTTTGAAATTTAGGACCAAATCGATACCTCTGTAAACATGCAAATAGGAAAGACCATTCTAGAGAGTCAAAAGCCTTAGCTGCGTCCAGCGAGGCCATGGCCCACTTATTTTCCAATACCAGCGAGCTATATTGAGCTATGGATTGCACTCTCCTGATATTAATAGATGTACTCTTACCCGGCATAAAACCAGTCTGGTCTGGGTGTATTATGTCTCATATTACCGTATTTAACCTAGTGGCCAGGATTTTAGTAAAAATTTTGTAGTCCACGTTAACTAATGAAATGGGACGATATGATCCACATTTCAGAGGGTCCTTACCATCTTTTTTTAAAACTATAATAGTTGCTTCATAATAGGAGTCTGGCAAGGAACCCCCTTCCCAGATGCCCTGGAATACTTTCAAAAGAATAGGCGCTAGAGTGTCTCGATATTTCTTATACAACTCTATGGGAAATCCATCCGGACCGGGTGCCTTCCCAGAAGCTAAATCTGCTATGGCCACATTTATTTCCTCAAGAGTAAAATCTGCATCTAAGGAGGCCTGTTGTGTACGGCTCAGAGTAGGGAATTCTATGTCTGATAAATAATTTAAACAGTCTAAGGTGTCAAAGTTCCCCATGGAGCTGTACAGTTCTTTATAAAAGTCATGAAAGCAATGAAGTACGTCATCTGTCGAGGTAGTTATTGAACCATCTGGTTTCTGAATCCTAAGTATAGTATTAGATTTGCGATGCTGGCGCACCATAAATGCTAGAAGTTTACTAGACTGGTTTCCTAGTTCAAAGTACGCCTGTCGAGTAAAAAACAGTTTGCGCTTAGATTTAGTGTCAGTGTATTGGCCATGCAGTCTATAAGAGAGTAACCATTCAGCTCTGTTTGCACTCGTTTGATTAGCTATGTGTGCTGCCTCCGAGTCTCTCAGTCGCCTCTCCATATCATTATCCTCCTGTGAGGTCCTACGTTTAATGTATGAGATTGTGGAGGATAGACAACCCCTCAGGTATGCTTTAAGGGTATCCCAAAAGACGTTAATATTATATGGTTCCGAGTGAGATGAAATAAAACAATTCAGTTGGTCTACTGTTGTGATTTTGCTTTTTGCTCCCTCTAGTGGTTACTAGTTTTTTGACTCTGGTTTTTCTGTCATTCCTTTTATCCGCACCTGAGGTCGTTAGTTTAGGGTGTAGCTATATAAGCTCCCTGGACCTTCAGTTCTGTGCCTGGCAACGTAGTTATCAGAGCTAGTCTTCTGTGCTCTTGTCTACTGATCCTGGTTCCAGAAAATATCAGCTAAGTCTGCTTTTTGCTTTTGCTATTTGTTTTGGTTTTTGCATTTTTGTCCAGCTTTTTCCTAATCTGCATCCTGACCTTTGCTGGAAGCTCTAGGGGGCTGGTGTTCTCCCCCCGGACCGTTAGACGGTTCGGGGGTTCTTGAATTTCCAGTGTGGATTTTAATAGGGTTTTCGTTGACCATATAAGTTCCCTTTCCTTATTCTGCTATTAGTTAGCGGGCCTCTCTGTGCTAAATCTGATTCATTTCTGTGTTTGTCATTTCCTCTTACCTCACCGTTATTATTTGTGGGGGGCTTCTATCCAGCTTTGGGGTCCATTTCTCTGGAGGCAAGAAAGGTCTTTGTTTTCCTCTACTAGGGGTAGCTAGATTCTCCGGCTGGAGCGTGTCATCTAGAATCATCGTAGGAATGATCCCCGGCTACTTCTAGTGTTGGCGTGAGGAGTAGTTATATGGTCAACCCAGTTACCACTGCCCTATGAGCTGGTTTTTTGTATTCCTCAGACTTCCACATTCCTCTGAGACCCTCGCCATTGGGGTCATAACAGTTTGCCAGGCCAGTATTAAATGTTTAGTGCATTGCAAAAGAGGGATTATAAGAAAGAAGATTCTGAGTTTTTTTTTTTTTTTCTTTCTTCTTCCCCTTTACCTCAGAGTGGCTATGCTTGCTGCAGACATGAATGTCCAGACCTTGATTACAAGTGTGGACCAGCTGGCTACTCGTGTGCAGGGCATACAAGACTATGTTATCAGAAATCCTAGGTCTGAACCTAAAATACCGATTCCTGAACTGTTTTCCGGAGACAGATTTAAGTTTAGGAATTTCGTGAATAATTGTAAATTGTTTTTGTCCCTGAGACCCTGTTCATCTGGAGACTCTGCTCAGCAAGTAAAAATTGTTATTTCGTTCTTACGGGGCGACCCTCAGGATTGGGCTTTTTCGCTGGCGCCAGGAGATCCGGCATTGGCTGATATTGATGCGTTTTTTCTGGCGCTCGGTTTGCTTTATGAGGAACCCAATCTTGAGATTCAGGCAGAAAAGGCCTTGCTGGCTATGTCTCAGGGGCAGGACGAGGCTGAAGTGTATTGCCAAAAATTTCGGAAGTGGTCCGTGCTGACACATTGGAACGAGTGTGCACTGGCCGCTAATTTCAGAAATGGCCTTTCTGAAGCCATTAAAAATGTTATGGTGGGATTTCCCATTCCCACAGGTCTGAATGATACTATGGCACTGGCTATTCAAATTGACCGGCGGTTGCGGGAGCGCAAAACCGCAAATTCCCTCATGGTGTTGTCTGAACAGACACCTAACTCGGTGCAATGTGATAGAAAAACCGCAAATTCCCTCATGGTGTTGTCTGAACAGACACCTGATTTAATGCAATGTGATAGAATCCTGACTAGAAATGAGCGGAAAATTCATAGACGCCGGAATGGCTTGTGCTACTACTGTGGTGACTCTACACATGTTATCTCAGCATGCTCTAAACGTATAGCTAAGGTTGTTAGTCCTGTCACCGTTGGTAATTTGCAACCTAAATTTATTCTGTCTGTAACTCTGATTTGCTCACTGTCATCTTATCCTGTCATGGCGTTTGTAGATTCAGGTGCTGCCCTGAGTCTTATGGATCTCTCATTTGCTAAGCGCTGTGGTTTTACTCTTGAACCATTGGAAAATCCTATTCCTCTTAGGGGTATTGATGCTACGCCATTGGCAGCAAATAAACCGCAGTATTGGACACAGGTTACCATGTGCATGACTCCTGAACACCGCGAGGTGATGCGTTTCCTGGTTTTGCATAAAATGCATGATTTGGTTGTTTTGGGGCTGCCATGGTTACAGACCCATAATCCAGTCCTGGACTGGAAGGCTATGTCAGTCTCAAGTTGGGGCTGTCGTGGTATTCATGGGGATTCCCTGCCTGTGTCTATTGCTTCTTCTACGCCTTCGGAAGTTCCGGAGTATTTGTCTGATTATCAGGATGTCTTCAGTGAGTCTGAATCCAGTGCATTACCTCCTCATAGGGACTGTGACTGTGCTATAGATTTGATACCTGGCAGTAAATTTCCTAAGGGAAGACTGTTTAATCTGTCGGTACCTGAGCATACCGCTATGCGTTCATATATCAAGGAGTCTCTGGAGAAAGGACATATTCGTCCGTCTTCTTCCCCTCTTGGTGCGGGATTCTTTTTTGTGGCAAAAAAGGACGGATCTTTGAGACCCTGTATTGATTATCGGCTTTTAAATAAGATCACTGTCAAATTTCAGTATCCTTTACCGCTGTTGTCTGACTTGTTTGCCCGGATTAAAGGTGCCAAGTGGTTCACCAAGATAGACCTTCGTGGTGCGTACAACCTTGTGCGCATTAAACAAGGTGATGAATGGAAAACCGCATTCAATACGCCCGAAGGTCATTTTGAGTACTTGGTGATGCCTTTTGGGCTCTCCAATGCGCCTTCAGTTTTTCAGTCCTTTATGCATGACATATTCCGGAAGTATCTGGATAAATTTTTGATTGTTTATCTGGATGATATTTTGGTTTTTTCTGATAATTGGGATTCGCATGTGGAGCAGGTCAGGTTGGTCTTTAAAATTTTGCGTGAAAATTCTTTGTTTGTCAAGGGCTCAAAATGTCTCTTTGGTGTACAGAAGGTTCCCTTTTTGGGGTTCATTTTTTCCCCTTCTGCTGTGGAGATGGACCCAGTCAAGGTCCGAGCTATTCTTGATTGGACTCAGCCCTCGTCGGTTAAGAGTCTTCAGAAGTTCTTGGGCTTCGCTAACTTCTACCGTCGTTTTATCGCTAATTTTTCTAGCATTGTGAAACCTTTGACGGATATGACCAAGAAGGGCTCCGATGTAGCTAACTGGGCTCCTGCTGCCGTGGAGGCTTTCCAGGAGTTGAAACGCCGGTTTACTTCGGCGCCTGTTTTGTGCCAGCCTGATGTCTCGCTTCCCTTTCAGGTTGAGGTGGATGCTTCAGAGATTGGAGCAGGGGCCGTTTTGTCGCAGAGAGGCCCTGGTTGCTCTGTTATGAAACCTTGTGCCTTTTTCTCTAGGAAGTTTTCGCCTGCTGAGCGAAATTATGATGTGGGCAATCGGGAGTTGTTGGCCATGAAATGGGCATTTGAGGAGTGGCGTCATTGGCTCGAGGGTGCTAAGCATCGTGTTGTGGTCCTGACTGATCACAAAAATCTGATGTATCTCGAGTCTGCTAAACGCCTTAATCCGAGACAGGCCCGCTGGTCATTGTTTTTCTCCCGCTTTGATTTTGTTGTCTCGTATTTACCAGGTTCAAAGAATGTGAAGGCCGATGCTCTTTCTAGGAGCTTTGTGCCTGATGCTCCTGGAGTCGCTGACCCTGTTGGTATTCTTAAAGATGGAGTTATCTTGTCAGCTATTTCTCCGGATCTGCGACGTGTGTTGCAGAGATTTCAGGCTGATAGGCCTGAGTCTTGTCCATCTGACAGACTGTTTGTCCCGGATAAGTGGACCAGCAGAGTCATTTCCGAGGTTCATTCCTCGGTGTTGGCAGGTCACCCGGGAATTTTTGGCACCAGAGATCTGGTGGCCAGGTCCTTTTGGTGGCCTTCCTTGTCAAGGGATGTGCGGTCATTTGTGCAGTCCTGTGGGATTTGTGCTCGAGCTAAGCCTTGCTGTTCTCGTGCCAGCGGTTTGCTCTTGCCCTTGCCTGTCCCGAAGAGACCTTGGACACATATCTCCATGGATTTCATTTCTGATCTTCCGCTATCTCAGGGCATGTCCGTTATCTGGGTGATATGTGATCGCTTCTCCAAGATGGTCCATTTGGTTCCTTTGCCTAAGCTGCCTTCCTCTTCCGATCTGGTTCCTGTGTTTTTCCAGAACGTGGTTCGTTTGCACGGCATCCCTGAGAATATTGTGTCAGACAGAGGATCCCAGTTCGTTTCCAGGTTCTGGCGATCCTTTTGTGGTAGGATGGGCATTGATTTGTCGTTTTCGTCTGCTTTCCATCCTCAGACTAATGGACAGACGGAGCGAACCAATCAGACTTTGGAGGCTTATTTGAGGTGTTTTGTCTCTGCTGATCAGGACGATTGGGTGACAGTCTTACCGTTGGCTGAGTTTGCCCTTAATAATCGGGCTAGTTCCGCCACCTTGGTTTCGCCTTTTTTCTGCAACTCTGGTTTCCATCCTCGCTTTTCTTCGGGTCATGTGGAACCTTCTGACTGTCCTGGGGTGGATTCTGTGGTGGATAGGTTGCAGCGGATCTGGAATCATGTGGTGGACAACTTGAAATTGTCACAGGAGAAGGCTCAGCGCTTTGCCAACCGCCGCCGCGGTGTAGGTCCCCGACTACGCGTTGGGGATTTGGTATGGCTTTCTTCCCGCTTTGTTCCTATGAAGGTCTCCTCTCCCAAATTTAAACCTCGTTTTATTGGGCCTTACAAGATATTGGAAATCCTTAATCCTGTATCTTTTCGTCTGGATCTTCCTGTGTCATTTGCTATTCACAATGTATTTCATAGGTCCTTGTTGCGGCGGTACATTGTGCCTGTAGTTCCTTCTGCTGAGCCTCCTGCTCCGGTGTTGGTTGAGGGCGAGTTGGAGTACGTGGTGGAGAAGATCTTGGATTCTCGCCTCTCCAGGCGGAGGCTTCAGTACTTGGTCAAGTGGAAGGGCTATGGTCAGGAGGATAATTCCTGGGTGGTCGCCTCTGATGTTCATGCGGCCGATTTAGTTCGTGCCTTTCATGCCGCTCATCCTGATCGCCCTGGTGGTCGTGGTGAGGGTTCGGTGACCCCTCACTAAGGGGGGGGTACTGTTGTGATTTTGCTTTTTGCTCCCTCTAGTGGTTACTAGTTTTTTGACTCTGGTTTTTCTGTCATTCCTTTTATCCGCACCTGAGGTCGTTAGTTTAGGGTGTAGCTATATAAGCTCCCTGGACCTTCAGTTCTGTGCCTGGCAACGTAGTTATCAGAGCTAGTCTTCTGTGCTCTTGTCTACTGATCCTGGTTCCAGAAAATATCAGCTAAGTCTGCTTTTTGCTTTTGCTATTTGTTTTGGTTTTTGCATTTTTGTCCAGCTTTTTCCTAATCTGCATCCTGACCTTTGCTGGAAGCTCTAGGGGGCTGGTGTTCTCCCCCCGGACCGTTAGACGGTTCGGGGGTTCTTGAATTTCCAGTGTGGATTTTAATAGGGTTTTCGTTGACCATATAAGTTCCCTTTCCTTATTCTGCTATTAGTTAGCGGGCCTCTCTGTGCTAAATCTGATTCATTTCTGTGTTTGTCATTTCCTCTTACCTCACCGTTATTATTTGTGGGGGGCTTCTATCCAGCTTTGGGGTCCATTTCTCTGGAGGCAAGAAAGGTCTTTGTTTTCCTCTACTAGGGGTAGCTAGATTCTCCGGCTGGAGCGTGTCATCTAGAATCATCGTAGGAATGATCCCCGGCTACTTCTAGTGTTGGCGTGAGGAGTAGTTATATGGTCAACCCAGTTACCACTGCCCTATGAGCTGGTTTTTTGTATTCCTCAGACTTCCACATTCCTCTGAGACCCTCGCCATTGGGGTCATAACAGTCTACAGTCCTGTCACTGGACTCTATCAGTTTCAGCCAAAATGGATTTAACTTCCAGACTAGCAATGAAAAAGAAAAAATCTCCAGCATGGATCTTCTAAAAGTCAATTTATTAGAAACACTTTAAAATGCAAACATTTGCAAAAAAGAGAGATGGGGGTCCCAGGTGGTCAACGCCGACGCGTTTCGACCATCAGGTCTTAGTCATGGCATGAAAATGGAACCACATATTAACATTTTATACAACACAGAACACTAAAACAGCAAGTGCTTAGATTAAAACTCAGGTGGGCAATCAGAACATTCATTATATTAACCCCCTGTGAACCGCAAAAGAGAAAGACATATCCATGAAAAAAGAACCACATCGGTGTATCAAAAAATTACATTAGCTGGAATAATAGAACCATTTCACAGTGTGTACAATATTAAATATCACCTTCTTATATATATATAAAAAAAAAAAAAACGCATGGAAAAACAAAAAAAACACAGAAAAAAAAAAAAAATTATGTATATTTATATTGAAGACATGAGATTATTACATTAATCTAACTGCAAAATGAGGTCAAGACGTTTGTTCAGCCCTAAGGGCACCCTTGACTGTAGAGAAAATATCCAAAAGGATTCACGATTTAATATCTTACGTCTATGATCACCACCTCTAGGGGGTTTATGCACTTTTTCAATAGCAGTCACTTTAATCATGCTGGTGTTACCTGCATGGATTGTTTTGCAGTGATGAGAGACTGCAGAAATGTTATGTGATGTATTATTAAGTGCAGATTCTGAGATATGCTTACAAAACCTTCTTTTTAAAGGGCCCACTGTGCAGCCCACATATTGCAGTTTACATAAATCGCATTCTATCAAATAAAGGACACCTTCTGAGTTGCAATTCATGTGCGTTCTAATTGGATAAGTAATGCCTGTCACACTAGAGGTGAAACTAGTAGTTTTTCTTACAAAATTACACGTTTTACACGGGTGGTGACCACATTTAAAAAAACCCTTATATGTTAACCAGGCACTATTTCCTGCAGTCAATTTACTATTGAGATAGAGACTAGGAGATAGGATGTCACGTAAGGAAGGTGCTTTTTTGGCAAGATATCGTATGTGAGTACGATCTAAAATATGTGCTAGCTTCACATCATTGTATAAAATAGGAACATACTTTTTCACAATTTGAATTATTTCTGCATACTGCGGACTATAAACTGTGGAAAAATTTATCGTACTCAGAGAGTGAGAGGCAGAGTCTGCGTGTTTAGTCTCATTAAACCTTTTTCTTTTAGTTTTTTTAATTTTATTATTATTCTCGTTGGGGTTCATAGAAAGAGACCCTGGATCCTCATTATCACTCCATAATAAAGACTTCCTATCAATGTCTTTTGTCACTGATTTTGCTCTGTGTAGCATCCAATTAGGATAACCGCGATCTTTAAGTCTGAAAACTGCAGACTCAGTTTCCTGTGTGAATTGTGAAGATGAACTACAATTTCTTTTGAGCCTGATCAATTCACCCACTGGTATATTCTTAATGACATGTTTTGGGTGACAAGAGTGTGCCTCCAAAATGGAGTTGCTGTCAGTAGATTTTCTATAAGGGGAAACAGCAACTAAGTTAGTATTTTCATTTACTGATAAGGAAATATCCAAATAGTTGATAGAAGTCTTGGAGGTATTAAAAGTAAAGGAGAGATTAAAGTCATTATTATTCACGTATTTTATGAAGTCCGTAATCAGCATATCATCCCCCTTCCAAATTATAATCAAATCATCGATATAGCGACCAAAAAATACAATGTTATTAGAAAAAGGATTATTCTCATTGAAAATATATTTTTCTTCCCAAACCGCTACTGTAATATTGGCTAATGAAGGGGAACATTTCCCCCCATCACTGAGAATGCGAAGATTTTCCACGTAATATAAACCAGCATTTAAAATAACCACCCCTCCACCTTTGTCAGCCTGTCTGATTAATAAATCTTCATTATGGCGTAAATTACTTATGGCCTGTCTTTCCAAGACAGTCAGATTATCATGCACAGAATCTATGTTACTATCCAATTTGATTAAATCCCTCTCTACCAGTTCTTGGAAGGTGTCCAAGACAGTAGGTCTGGATTGTACTGGATAGAATAGAGCATTAGATGTACCAAAATCCTTGTTCATATTACAGTCTTTTTCAAGTGAATGGGATTGCAAGTCTCGTAGAATAGAATAATCCAAAAGTTCCTGAAAAGAAAAATTACCATATGGAAATACAGCATTGGTATACCCAGGAGGTTGCATAGTATCAAAAAAAGCAGAATCTTGTTCAAAGTGACATTTCAAAGTTAAGTTTCTGGCGAATTTGTTCACATCCAATAAAGTCCTAAATACATCAAATTTTTTTATTGGACAAAAACCAAGTCTTTTTCCCAAAAGAGAAATTTCAGCTTCAGACAAAATATAGCTGGAAAGATTCCAGACTGGAAGTGTCAATACTTCCTCTGATTCCTGAGCGGGTAAGTTCTTACGTTTGTGCTTCCTCCCCGCCCTCCTCCGGCGTTTTTTGCTTTGCTGATGGCACCTGATCTCTCATTAAATGTCTCATTATGCCTATTGGATCCAAACGATACATCCGAAAAATCTTCTGAAGTATTATGATTTGAGCTCGATGAGCCCATCGACTCATGAGAAGCAGTGAAGCTGACCCTCCGCCCTTTATAATTGGAATCAAAGAAATCATGCTGCAGGCGTCTATTTCTTCTATTCCAGGTACGGGAAATTTTCCAGGTGTAAACTTGGTTCAGTTCATAATCCCGTTTATCTCTCTGGAATTTGTCATGTTTAATGTCAGCAACATGTTCCTCTAGTTTCAGTAAGTTTTTTTCCATTCTCTGATTTAAAATGTTGAAGTCCTCAACATTGTTGTATTTATTCAGGGATGTCTGTATTTTTGTGATGTCATCTTTTATATGATTAATCTCAATTTCTTCATGTTTGGTGATTAATTCCATCAACTTATATGAACATTGTGAAAGTATTGATTCCCATTCCGCTTTAAACTCATCTGAATAAGAAAAGGTGGGTTTCTTATTGATTCTTAAACCCCTTGGTATAAGTTTTTTAGACAAATATGATTTAAGAGAGGTCATGTCCCACCATAATCTCGTCTCTTTACTTTTACGGTTCTCCAGTGCTTTAAAAAGGTCCTCAATAGACTCACCTGAGGAAACCCCATTATTCCGAGACACATCTTCATTAGTTTGATTAAAGATAGACGCAAACCTATTCATGCGTTTTCTATCACTATCCATAGATATTGCACTGTGATTATCCATAGCAGGCAAATCAGTTCATAACCAATGGTAAGTATAGAAAAAATTAAGTAGGGGAGGAAGCAAGACTTGAACCACAAAATACAAAAATAGGGAAAAAGGAAAAAATGGGAAGAAAATAAGTCAGCTCACCAATCCCTCAACAGTGCAATGATGTCCACGCACGGAGCCGCCTTGGTCAAGGGCGTAGTCCAGAGCCAGCAATGAAAAAGAAAAAATCTCCAGCATGGATCTTCTAAAAGTCAATTTATTAGAAACACTTTAAAATGCAAACATTTGCAAAAAAGAGAGATGGGGGTCCAGCTAATGTAATTTTTTGATACACCGATGTGGTTCTTTTTTCATGGATATGTCTTTCTCTTTTGCGGTTCACAGGGGGTTAATATAATGAATGTTCTGATTGCCCACCTGAGTTTTAATCTAAGCACTTGCTGTTTTAGTGTTCTGTGTTGTATAAAATGTTAATATGTGGTTCCATTTTCATGCCATGACTAAGACCTGATGGTCGAAACGCGTCGGCGTTGACCACCTGGGACCCCCATCTCTCTTTTTTGCAAATGTTTGCATTTTAAAGTGTTTCTAATAAATTGACTTTTAGAAGATCCATGCTGGAGATTTTTTCTTTTTCATTGCTGGCTCTGGACTACGCCCTTGACCAAGGCGGCTCCGTGCGTGGACATCATTGCACTGTTGAGGGATTGGTGAGCTGACTTATTTTCTTCCCATTTTTTCCTTTTTCCCTATTTTTGTAACTTCCAGACTATATTGCTCCTCGTGTGGCCAAATCTAAGTTTAAGGATTACCGGGCTGTGATCTGAAATGCCCCTACTTCCATGTCTCACCTCACCCACCCATACCGCCAAGTTACTAGATCCGAAAATATAATCTAACCGAGACAAAGTATGTCTAACAGATGAATGGCAGGTAAATTCCTTGACTTCTGGATGGTGCGTTCTCCATAAATCTACCCAACCAGTGCCTTCCATAAGTAGTGATAACCTAGAAGGAGAGGAGGTCTCTTCTGAGACCGTGTTGTCCAATCTAAGCCTATCCAGGCTATCATCCATTACCAAATTAAAATCTCCCATGCACATAACATGTGCGTCTGGATAACTTAAAGCAAAGCTTATCGCCTTTTTAAGAATTGACATGCCAGCCGGGGGGGGGGGGGGATTATATATACACATAATAACATAGTCTTTCGAATTCACCATCGCATGTACAAATATAAAATGTCCTTCTGGATCTCTTCGAACCTCCCCAACCTCCCATCTAACATCTTTGTGAATTAATAAAGAAACCCCTCTGGAATAACTAGTGTGGAATGCATGTACAGACCACTGCACCCAAGGCTTTTGCACATATCGAGCCGAATCCCTGGTCAGATGTGATTCAACCAGAGCTATAATATGGGGATGACAGCGGCGTATCTGTGAAAAAACTTTCACTCTCTTTCTGGGTGTTCCGAGACCTCTCACATTCCAGGTCATACATGTAATATCAGATGCCATACCCCTTCATCCAGACATAGTATGCATCGTCACACCAAACATACTTCTTGCAATTAACGGAGAGAATCATGGCAGCAAATCCTATGAAAACAACAATTGACAAACTTTGAACAACAAGAAAAAACAAAAAACATTTCACAAGGGAGTAAAGTTTCCTACTCCTATCACCATCCAAAAAAAGAGGGTACCATCTCTGAGCACAGAGTCCGGTAAAGGTGTTTTCTTGGACGTCAGCGGAAGGAGCTCTGTTGTGAATTCGCTTTTTGCTCCCTCTAGTGGTTACTAGTTTTTTGGACACTGGTTTTTCTGTCATCCCTTTTATCCGCACCTGGGTCGTTAGTTAGGGGTGTTGCTATATAAGCTCCTTGGACCTTCAGTTCTATGCCTGGCAACGTAGTTATCAGAGCTAGTCTGCTGTGCTCTTGTCTACTGATCCTGGTACCAGTTATATCAGCTAAGTCTGCCTTTTGCTTTTGCTATTTGTTTTGGTTTCTGTATTTTTTGTCCAGCTTGTTCCAAATCTATATCCTGACCTTTGCTGGAAGCTCTAGGGGGCTGGTGTTCTCCCCCCGGACCGTTAGACGGTTCGGGGGTTCTTGAATTTCCAGTGTGGATTTTGATAGGGTTTTTGTTGACCATATAAGTTACCTTTCTTTATTCTGCTATCAGTATGCGGGCCTCTCTGTGCTAAACCTGGTTCATTTCTGTGTTTGTCATTTCCTCTTACCTCACCGTTATTATTTGTGGGGGGCTTCTATCCAGCTTTGGGGTCCCCTTCTCTGGAGGCAAGAAAGGTCTTTTATTTTCTTCTACTAGGGGTAGCTAGATTCTCCGGCTGGAGCGTGTCATCTAGAACCAACGTAGGAATGATCCCCGGCTACTTCTAGTGTTGGCGTCAGGAGTAGATATATGGTCAACCCAGTTACCACTGCCCTATGAGCTGGATTTTTGTATTCTGCAGACTTCCACGTTCCTCTGAGACCCTCGCCATTGGGGTCATAACAGTTTGCCAGGCCAGTATTAAATGTTTAATGCATTGCAGAAGAGGGATTATAAGAAAGAAGATCTGAGTTTTTTTTTTTTTTTTCTTTCTCCTTCCCCTTTACCTCAGAGTGGCTATGCTTGCTGCAGACATGAATGTCCAGACCTTGATTACAAGTGTGGACCAGCTGGCTACTCGTGTGCAGGGCATACAAGACTATGTTATCAGAAATCCTAGGTCAGAACCTAAAATACCGATTCCTGAACTGTTTTCCGGAGACAGGTTTAAGTTTAGGAATTTCGTGAATAATTGTAAATTTTTGATTGTTTATCTGGATGATATTTTGGTTTTTTCTGATGATTGGGACTCGCATGTGGAGCAGGTCAGGTTGGTCTTTAAAATTTTGCGTGAAAATTCCTTGTTTGTCAAGGGCTCTAAGTGTCTCTTTGGTGTACAGAAGGTTCCCTTTTTGGGGTTCATTTTTTCCCCTTCTGCTGTGGAGATGGACCCAGTCAAGGTCCGAGCTATTCTTGATTGGACTCAGCCCTCGTCAGTTAAGAGTCTTCAGAAGTTCTTGGGTTTCGCTAACTTCTACCGTCGTTTTATCGCTAATTTTTCTAGCGTTGTGAAACCTTTGACGGATATGACCAAGAAGGGCTCCGATGTGGCTAACTGGGCTGCCGAGCGAAATTATGATGTGGGCAATCGGGAGTTGTTGGCCATGAAATGGGCATTTGAGGAGTGGCGTCATTGGCTCGAGGGTGCTAAGCATCGTGTGGTGGTCTTGACTGATCACAAAAATCTGATGTATCTCGAGTCTGCTAAACGCCTTAATCCGAGACAGGCCCGCTGGTCATTGTTTTTCTCCCGCTTTGATTTTGTTGTCTCGTATTTACCAGGTTCAAAGAATGTGAAGGCCGATGCTCTTTCTAGGAGCTTTGTGCCTGATGCTCCTGGAGTCGCTGATCCTGTTGGTATTCTTAAAGATGGAGTTATTTTGTCAGCTATTTCTCCTGATCTGCGACGTGTGTTGCAGAGATTTCAGGCTGATAGGCCTGAGTCTTGTCCACCTGACAGACTGTTTGTCCCGGATAGGTGGACCAGCAGAGTCATTTCCGAGGTTCACTCCTCGGTGTTGGCAGGTCACCCAGGAATTTTTGGCACCAGAGATCTGGTGGCCAGGTCCTTTTGGTGGCCTTCCTTGTCAAGGGATGTGCGGTCATTTGTGCAGTCCTGTGGGACTTGTGCTCGAGCTAAGCCTTGCTGTTCTCGTGCCAGCGGTTTGCTCTTGCCCTTGCCTGTTCCGAAGAGACCTTGGACACATATCTCCATGGATTTCATTTCTGATCTTCCGCTATCTCAGGGCATGTCCGTTATTTGGGTGATATGTGATCGCTTTTCCAAGATGGTCCATTTGGTTCCTTTGCCTAAGCTGCCTTCCTCTTCCGATCTGGTTCCTGTGTTTTTCCAGAACGTGGTTCGTTTGCACGGCATCCCTGAGAATATTGTGTCAGACAGAAGATCCCAGTTCGTGTCCAGGTTCTGGCGATCCTTTTGTAGTAGGATGGGCATTGATTTGTCGTTTTCGTCTGCTTTCCATCCTCAGACTAATGGACAGACGGAGCGAACCAATCAGACTTTGGAAGCTTATTTGAGGTGTTTTGTCTCTGCTGATCAGGACGATTGGGTGACATTCTTGCCGTTGGCTGAGTTTGCCCTTAATAATCGGGCTAGTTCCGCCACCTTGGTTTCGCCTTTTTTCTGCAACTCTGGTTTCCATCCTCGCTTTTCTTCGGGTCATGTGGAGCCTTCTGACTGTCCTGGGGTGGATTCTGTGGTGGATAGGTTGCAGCGGATCTGGAATCATGTGGTGGACAACTTGAAGTTGTCACAGGAGAGGGCTCAGCGCTTTGCCAACCGCCGCCGCGGTGTGGGTCCCCGACTACGCGTTGGGGATTTGGTATGGCTTTCTTCCCGCTTTGTTCCTATGAAGGTCTCCTCTCCCAAATTTAAACCTCGTTTTATTGGGCCTTACAAGATATTGGAAATCCTTAATCCTGTGTCTTTTCGTCTGGATCTTCCTGTGTCGTTTGCTATTCACAATGTATTTCATAGGTCCTTGTTGCGGCGGTACATTGTGCCTGTAGTTCCTTCTGCTGAGCCTCCTGCTCCGGTGTTGGTTGAGGGCGAGTTGGAGTACGTGGTGGAGAAGATCTTGGATTCTCGCCTCTCCAGGCGGAGGCTTCAGTACCTGGTCAAGTGGAAGGGCTATGGTCAGGAGGATAATTCCTGGGTGGTCGCCTCTGATGTTCATGCGGCCGATTTAGTTCGTGCCTTTCATGCCGCTCATCCTGATCGCCCTGGTGGTCGTGGTGAGGGTTCGGTGACCCCTCACTAAGGGGGGGGTACTGTTGTGAATTCGCTTTTTGCTCCCTCTAGTGGTTACTAGTTTTTTGGACACTGGTTTTTCTGTCATCCCTTTTATCCGCACCTGGGTCGTTAGTTAGGGGTGTTGCTATATAAGCTCCTTGGACCTTCAGTTCTATGCCTGGCAACGTAGTTATCAGAGCTAGTCTGCTGTGCTCTTGTCTACTGATCCTGGTACCAGTTATATCAGCTAAGTCTGCCTTTTGCTTTTGCTATTTGTTTTGGTTTCTGTATTTTTTGTCCAGCTTGTTCCAAATCTATATCCTGACCTTTGCTGGAAGCTCTAGGGGGCTGGTGTTCTCCCCCCGGACCGTTAGACGGTTCGGGGGTTCTTGAATTTCCAGTGTGGATTTTGATAGGGTTTTTGTTGACCATATAAGTTACCTTTCTTTATTCTGCTATCAGTATGCGGGCCTCTCTGTGCTAAACCTGGTTCATTTCTGTGTTTGTCATTTCCTCTTACCTCACCGTTATTATTTGTGGGGGGCTTCTATCCAGCTTTGGGGTCCCCTTCTCTGGAGGCAAGAAAGGTCTTTTATTTTCCTCTACTAGGGGTAGCTAGATTCTCCGGCTGGAGCGTGTCATCTAGAACCAACGTAGGAATGATCCCCGGCTACTTCTAGTGTTGGCGTCAGGAGTAGATATATGGTCAACCCAGTTACCACTGCCCTATGAGCTGGATTTTTGTATTCTGCAGACTTCCACGTTCCTCTGAGACCCTCGCCATTGGGGTCATAACAGAGCTCCTTTTACCAAAAAGAGAAGAAAAAAGTGAAAGAAAAACCCCAGAATGAGGAAGTTCCATTTCTTATATACCCATATCTAGAGGCGGCAAGCAATTTAGGATTTTTTACCCTCTCCCCCACCCGCTCCCACACGGGACCGCATCCATTCCTCGGCCTCCGCCGGGGATACAAAAAAAAAGGAAGAGCCCTCATAAACAACTCGAAGCCGAGCCGGATAAACCATTGAATAGAGAATATTCTTTTCTCTGAGTCGTTTCTTTATCTCCATGAATTGAGCTCGTTGTTTTTGGAGTTCCATTGAGAAATCAGGAAACAATGAAATAGTGGCATTATTACATTTAATATGGCTCCTTTGCCTTGCCATGCGAAGTATAGCATCCCTGTCTTTACAGTTAAGAATACGCGCCAAAAAGGGCCTCGGCTGAGCGCCCGGAGGAAGAGGCTTAGTAGGTACCCTGTGGGGCCTCTCCACAGAGAACGTTGAGGAGAATTCATCTCCTAGAGTATCTTTGAGCCATTTCTCCAAGAAACCCTATCAAAAATCCACGCTGGAGATTCAAGAACCCCCGAACCGTCTAACGGCCTCGGGGGAGAACACCAGCCACCCTAGAGCTTCCAGCAAGTTCAGGATACAGATTATATACAAGCTGGACAAAAATGCAAACAAAAACGAATAGCAAAAAGCAAGAAAGCAGACTTAGCTTAATCAAGCAGGAACCAGGATCAGTAGACAAGAGCACTACAGATTAGCTCTGATATCAACGTTGCCAGGCATTGAACTGAAGGTCCAGGGAGCTTATATAGCAACACCCCTGACCTAACGACCCAGGTGAGCATACAAGGGATGACAGACATACCCAGATTCAAATCACTAGTAGCCACTAGAGGGAGCCAAAAGGTAAATTCACAACAGTACCCCCCCCCCTTAGTGAGGGGTCACCGAACCCTCACCAAGACCACCAGGGCGATCAGGATGAGCGGCGTGAAAGGCACGAACTAAATCGGCCGCATGCACATCAGAGGCGACCACCCAGGAATTATCCTCCTGACCATAGCCCTTCCACTTGACCAGATACTGAAGCCTCCGCCTGGAGAGACGAGAATCTAAGATCTTCTCCACCACGTACTCCAACTCGCCCTCAACCAACACCGGAGCAGGAGGCTCAGCAGAAGGAACCACAGGCACAACGTACCGCCGCAACAAGGACCTATGAAATACGTTGTGAATGGCAAACGACACCGGAAGATCCAGGCGAAAGGATACAGGATTAAGGATCTCCAATATCTTGTAAGGACTAATGAATCGAGGCTTAAATTTGGGAGAGGAGACCTTCATAGGAACAAATCGAGAAGACAGCCATAGCAAATCCCCAACACGAAGTCGGGGACCCACACCGCGGCGGCGGTTGGCAAAACGCTGAGCCTTCTCCTGTGACAACTTCAAGTTGTCCACCACATGATTCCAGATCCGCTGCAACCTATCCACCACAGAATCCACTCCAGGACAGTCAGAAGGCTCCACATGTCCCGAGGAAAAACGAGGATGGAAACCAGAGTTGCAGAAAAATGGCGAAACCAAGGTGGCAGAACTAGCCCGATTATTAAGGGCAAATTCAGCCAACGGCAAGAAGGTCACCCAATCATCCTGATCAGAAGAGACAAAACACCTCAAATACGCCTCCAGAGTCTGATTAGTTCGTTCCGTTTGTCCGTTAGTCTGTGGATGAAAAGCGGACGAAAACGACAAATCAATGCCCATCCTACCACAAAAGGATCGCCAGAACCTGGAAACAAACTGGGATCCTCTGTCCGACACAATATTTTCAGGAATGCCGTGCAAACGAACCACGTTCTGGAAGAACACAGGAACCAGATCAGAAGAGGAAGGCAGCTTAGGCAAAGGAACCAGATGGACCATCTTGGAGAAACGATCACATATCACCCAGATGACAGACATGCCCTGAGACACCGGAAGATCCGAAATGAAATCCATAGAGATGTGTGTCCAAGGTCTCTTCGGGACAGGCAAGGGCAAGAGCAACCCGCTGGCACGAGAACAGCAAGGCTTAGCTCGAGCGCAAGTACCACAGGACTGCACAAATGACCGCACATCCCTTGACAAGGAAGGCCACCAAAAGGACCTGGCCACCAGATCTCTGGTGCCAAAAATTCCCGGGTGCCCTGCCAACACTGAGGAATGAACCTCGGAAATGACTCTGCTGGTCCATTTAGCAGGCACAAACAATCTGTCAGGTGGACAAGAGTCAGGCCTACCAGCCTGAAATCTCTGCAACACACGTCGCAGATCTGGAGAAATAGCTGACAAGATAACTCCTTCCTTAAGAATACCCACAGGTTCAGCGACTCCAGGAGCATCAGGCACAAAGCTCCTAGACAGAGCATCGGCCTTCACATTCTTAGAACCTGGTAAATACGAGACCACAAAGTCAAAACGGGAGAAAAACAATGACCAGCGGGCCTGTCTAGGATTCAGGCGTTTAGCAGACTCGAGGTACATCAGATTTTTGTGATCAGTCAAGACCACCACACGATGCTTAGCACCCTCGAGCCAATGACGCCACTCCTCAAATGCCCACTTTATGGCCAACAACTCCCGATTGCCCACATCATAATTTCGCTCTGCCGGCGAAAACTTCCTAGAGAAAAAGGCACAAGGTCTCATAGTAGAGCAACCAGGGCCTCTCTGCGACAAAACGGCCCCTGCCCCAATCTCCGAAGCATCCACCTCAACCTGAAAGGGAAGTGAGATGTCAGGCTGGCACAAAACAGGCGCCGAAGTAAACCGGCGTTTCAACTCCTGGAAAGCCTCCACGGCAGCAGGAGCCCAGTTAGCCACATCAGAGCCTTTCTTGGTCATATCCGTCAACGGTTTAACAACGCTAGAAAAATTAGCGATAAAACGACGGTAGAAGTTAGCAAAACCCAAGAACTTCTGAAGACTCTTAACTGACGAGGGTTGAGTCCAATCATGAATAGCTCGGACCTTGACTGGGTCCATCTCCACAGCAGAAGGGGAAAAAATGAACCCTAAAAATTGAACCTTCTGTACACCAAAGAGACACTTTGAGCCTTTAACAAACAAAGAATTTTCACGCAAAATCTTGAAAACCATCCTGACCTGCTCCACATGCGAGTCCCAATCATCAGAAAAAAACAGAATATCATCCAGATAAACGATCAAAAATTTATCCAGATACTTCCGGAAAATGTCATGCATAAATGACTGAAAAACTGAAGGTGCATTAGAGAGCCCAAATGGCATCACCAAGTACTCAAAATGACCTTCGGGCGTATTGAATGCGGTTTTCCATTCATCTCCTTGCTTAATGCGCACAAGGTTGTACGCACCACGAAGGTCTATCTTGGTGAACCACTTGGCACCTTTAATCCGGGCAAACAAGTCTGACAAGAGCGGCAAAGGATACTGAAATTTGACAGTGATCTTATTTAAAAGCCGATAGTCAATACAAGGCCTCAAAGATCCGTCCTTTTTGGCCACAAAAAAGAATCCCGCACCAAGAGGGGAAGAAGAAGGACGGATATGCCCCTTCTCCAGAGACTCCTTGATATATGAACGCATCGCGGTATGTTCAGGTACCGACAGATTAAACAGTCTTCCCTTAGGAAACTTACTGCCTGGAATCAAATCTATTGCACAGTCACATTCCCTATGAGGAGGCAATGCACTTGACCTAGACTCGCTGAAGACATCCTGATAATCAGACAAATACGCCGGAACTTCCGAAGGCGTAGAAGTAGCAATAGACACGGGCAGGGAATCTCCATGAATTCCATGACAGCCCCAGCTTGACACTGACATTGCCTTCCAGTCCAAGACTGGATTATGGGTCTGTAACCATGGCAAACCCAAAACAACCAAATCATGCATCTTATGCAGAACAAGAAAACGTATCACCTCCCGATGTTCAGGAGTCATGCACATGGTAACCTGTGTCCAAAACTGCGGTTTATTTTCTGCCAATGGCGTAGCATCAATACCCCTAAGAGGGATAGGATTTTCTAATGGCTCAAGAACAAAACCGCAGCGCTTGGCAAATGACAGATCCATAAGACTCAGGGCAGCACCTGAATCCACAAACGCCATGACAGGATACGATGACAGTGAGCAAATCAAAGTTACAGATAGAATAAACTTAGGTTGCAAATTACCAATGGCGACAGGACTAACAACCTTAGTAAGATGCTTAGAGCATGCTGAGATAACATGTGTAGAATCACCACAGTAGTAACACAAGCCATTCTGGCGTCTATGAATTTTCCGCTCATTTCTAGTCAGGATTCTATCACATTGCATTAAATCAGGTGCCTGTTCAGATAACACCATGAGGGAATTTGCGGTTTTGCGCTCCCGCAACCGCCGGTCAATTTGAATTGCCAGGGCCATGGAATCATTCAGACCTGTGGGAATGGGAAAACCCACCATCACATTCTTAATGGCTTCAGAAAGGCCATTTCTAAAATTTGCAGCCAATGCACACTCGTTCCACTGGGTCAGCACAGACCATTTCCGAAATTTTTGGCAATACACTTCAGCCTCGTCCTGGCCCTGAGACATAGCCAGCAAGGCTTTTTCTGCCTGAATCTCAAGATTGGGTTCCTCATAAAGCAAACCGAGCGCCAGAAAAAACGCATCAATATCAGCCAATGCCGGATCTCCTGGCGCCAGCGAGAAAGCCCAATCCTGAGGGTCGCCCCGTAAAAAAGAAATAACAATTTTCACTTGCTGAGCGGAGTCTCCAGAGGAACAGGGTCTCAGGGACAAAAACAATTTACAATTATTCCTGAAATTTCTAAACTTAAATCGGTCTCTGGAAAACAGTTCAGGAATCGGTATCTTAGGTTCTGACATAGGATTTCTGGTAACATAATCTTGTATGCCCTGCACACGAGCAGCAAGCTGGTCCACACTTGTAATCAAGGTCTGGACATTCATGTCTGCAGCAATCACAAGCCACTCAGAGGTAAAGGGGAAAAGAAAAAAAAATGAGAGAGAGAAAAAAAACCTCAGAACTTTCTTTCTTATAATCCCGCTTCTGCAATGCATTTAACATTTAATACTGGCCTGGCAAACTGTTATGACCCCAATGGCGAGGGTCTCAGAGATATCAGCAAGTCTGCGAAGTACAAAAATCCAGCTCATAGGGCAGTGGTAACTGGGTTGACCATATATCTACTCCTAACGCCAACACTAGAAGTAGCCGGGGAACATGCCTACGTTGGTCGCTAGATGTCTCGCGCCAGCCGGAGAGCTAACTACCCCTAGAAGAGGAAAACAAAGACCTCTCTTGCCTCCAGAGAAAAGACCCCAAAAGTAGGATACAAGCCCCCCACAAATAATAACGGTGAGGTAAGAGGAAATGACAAACACAGAGATGAACTAGGTTTTAGCAAAGAGAGGCCCACTTACTAATAGCAGAATGTAGTAAGATAACTTATATGGTCAACAAAAACCCTATAAAAAATCCACGCTGGAGATTCAAGAACCCCCGAACCGTCTAACGGCCCGGGGGGAGAACACCAGCCACCCTAGAGCTTCCAGCAAGGTCAGGATACAGATTATATACAATCTGGACAAAAATGCAAACAAAAACGAATAGCAAAAAGCAAGAAAGCAGACTTAGCTTAATCAAGCAGGAACCAGGATCAGTAGACAAGAGCACTACAGATTAGCTCTGATATCAACGTTGCCAGGCATTGAACTGAAGGTCCAGGGAGCTTATATAGCAACACCCCTGACCTAACGACCCAGGTGAGCATACAAGGGATGACAGACATACCCAGAGTCAAATCACTAGTAGCCACTAGAGGGAGCCAAAAGGTAAATTCACAACAGGTACCGTCACACAGTGCAATTTTGATCGCTACGACGGCACGATTCGTGACGTCGCAGCGTCGTATGATTATCGCTCCAGCGTCGTAGACTGCGGTCACACGTTGCAATCATGGCGCTGGAGCGATGCCGAAGTCCCCGGATAACCAGGGTAAACATCGGGTTACTAAGCGCAGGGCCGCTTTTAGTAACCCGATGTTTACCGTGGTTACCAGCGTAAAAGTAAAAAAAACCAAACAGTACATACTCACCATCTGATGTCCGTCAGGCGCCTTGCCGTCTGCTTCCTGCTCTGACTGAGTGCCGCCGTACAGTGAGAGCACAGCACAGCAGTGACGTCACCGCTGTGATCTGCTCTCACTTTCCGGCCGGCAGACAGTCAGAGCGGTAAGCAGACGGCAAGGGACCTGACGGACATCAGATGGTGAGTATGTACGTTTTTTTTTTTTTTACTTTTACGCTGGTAACCACGGTAAACATCGGGTTACTAAGTGCGGCCCTGCGCTTAGTAACCCGATTTTTACCCTGGTTACCAGCGAACGCATCTCTGGATCGCTGTCACACACAACGAACCAGCGATGACAGCGGGAGATCCAGCGACGAAAGAAAGTTTCAAACGATCTGCTACGACGTACGATTCTCAGCAGGGTCCCTGATCGCAGTAGCGTGTCAGACACTGCGAGATCGTAACGATATCGCTAGAACGTCACGAATCGTGCCGTCGTAGCGATCAAAATTGCACTGTGTGACGGTACCCTAAGAGCTAAAAGAGTCCAACATGCAGTATATCTCTATTCAATGCACTCTCTTCCTCTCTGCAGCGTAATGAGAGACAACAGTAGCCCCAGCGATAAGAGACAACAGAAACTCAGCAGGGTGAGTGATAAGTGGGATCTCTAGCAGGTTTATCCTCGGTCCAGACTGAGGGAGCAGAGGGGAGGAGCACAGATAATAGTGCAGACGCCGGGAGCCGGCCAGTGTTTATGTAGTTAATGAGGAAGCACGGGGCCCGTCTCTCAGGGCACACACCGCACATTCCCCCTCTCGTACCTCCAGGATTTCCAGCTAGCCCGTCCAGAGCCAAGCACCAGCGCTCCGAGTCCCTCTCCTTCCAGGTGCACTGTTAGAAAATGGCTGCCGCCTCATGCAGACACTGCTCTCCACCCGGGTATCTCCGGATTAAATCCAGCCGGGGCCGCGATACCAACCTCCTCAGAAGACGGATGCCTCCAGGTGCCCAGGGGAGCCCAGCAATACCGGTACCAGATCTCTCTGGGTAATATAGCTGTGGGTTATAGTTCAGGATAATCGGAGCTCCAGCCAGGCACGTCTTTCCTGCTCCACTACATCGCCACGCCCCCCATGAACCAGTTCTTGCTTAGTCTCTGTAGGAGGCACTAGGGTCTGAAACACAGACCCCAATTTTGTTATTTTATTTTTTATTTGGATTCCAGGAGTGACGGGGCCTTTTAAGGTCTTTATCTCCCAATATCATCAACAGGCGGGAACGCAGAGTGTTGCCTCCCCGTACCCCCTCCTGCAACCTCTGCGTCTGCCTGGGCTCTCATAGGGCGACGGATTTTTAAATGAGTCTGCTCTCCCCACACCAACAACGGACGGGAACATGAGGTGTCACCCTCACGTACCCCCTTCCGGAGCCAAGCCTTCACCCTGAAAAGCAGACCGCGGCCCCTCATGCCCGGCTTCCTATGAAGTTACTTCAGCGGAGGCTCCCTTAAAGCATCTATGTGCCACTGCACCACCACTGTCAGAAAGCGGCTGGTGCCAGGAGGCAAACGGACCCTCTCCACCTCCCTATCAATGGGATGGTGGATTGAGGAAGAATGGAGTGGCACAGACCCTTCACTTGTGGACAGCAGGTGACTCTGCTATACCGTGAGTACCTGGAGGCGGGGGATTGCACCTCCGCCGTGCACAGCCGCTGACCGCTGCCGTCACCGCCGCCTCTGCTGTGCTCGTTTCCGCTGCCACGGCCATCACTGTTGGCCGCGGCCACTAATTTTGTTCCCGGCTTCTGGCTGCGGTAGGCCCAACAACGCCCATGGTCCCCGCCACCTCCGCCCCTTCACGGCGACTCTGCCCCCTTTCCGAGTGCTTCTGGCCGGGTCTGTACAGAGTGGGCGGGGACTCGCTCTGCATAGTCTTCCTGGCCTCCCCTGCCTTTTCTCAGCCCACTGTCTCTGGCGCTTCTCGCAGTTCACGAGAAGCCCCAATTCTCCTATCAGACCTTACTTCCTGGCGCCTCCTAGGCAGGAAGCTTGTGGGGGACACCATTACCCTCTTAAGATCTGCGGCACAAGCACTTCTCTGGGGCACTCAGGACCTGGGAAAGATAGCCACACACCACTGCAGGTGCATGCTGCTTAACCCCTCCGCTGCAGGCATTAACCCCTCCGCTGCAGGTTCACATAATCCATATGCTGCAGGCACATCCCTTCAGCCTTTCAACAGCCTTTTGCAGCTTCCCTCGGAACTTTTAGTATGTCTCAATCAACAACATTTTCAAATCACTGCTCTGCCCTTCGGGCCTGCCACCGCCCCCAGAGTATTCACAAAAGTCATGGCAACCGTCATGTCTATTCTACACTCCCGGGGCGTGGTGATTCTACCCTAGCTGGACGATCTTCTCATCAAAGGTCCGTCCTATTGGGCTTGCGCAGAGAGCGTCACTCTCGCCATCGACACTCTGTCTCGTCTAGGTTGGCTAGTGAACATAGAGAAATCTTTCCCAGTTCCATCCCAGCGACTTTCCTTTTTGGGAATGATCTTGGACACTTCCCTACGGTTGGTAATTCTCCCTCCAGAAAAGATTTCCTCTCTAACCCGGGGATTCCAAATGCCATCTCTGGCCCGCTCTCACTCCCTGCGGTTCGCCATGCAGGTCCTCGGGAAAATGGTGGCATCCATCGAGGCAGTACCGTTTGCACAATTTCACTTCCATCCCCTGCAGCAGACTTTGATCTCAGCCTGGGACAAGAATCCAGCCTTCCTAGGTCGCCGCTTTCGCCTGGCATCCATAATCAGGCGGTCTCTCAGGGGGTGGACTGCAACGTCGTCCTTGGATCAGGGAAGGTCCCTTCTCCCTGTACACTGGCTGGTAGTGACCACCGACGCCAGCCTCCTTGGATGGGGTGTGGTCTTTCGTCACCACACGGCTCAGGGACGTTGGTCTACTCAGGGACGTTGGTCTACTCAGGAAGCCAACCTTCCAATCAATATGCTCGAGATCCAATCGATAAGGCTGGCTCTTCATCAATTCCATCACCTTTTGGCCGGACGTCTTGTCCAGATCCAATCAGACAATGCCACGGCTGTGGCGTACATCAATCGCCAGGGAGGCACGCAAAGCAGAAGAGCGATGATTGAAGTTACGCACATTCTACAATGGGCCGAGACAAATCAATTGCTCATCTCCGCAGTTCATATTCCATGAGTAGAGAATTGGATGGAGGACTTTCAATCAGCTGCCAGGGCATAGCCTAAGTAGAGTTGTCTCTTTACTCGAAAGTCTTTCATCGGATTTGCCAGCGTTGGGGCACTTCAGATGTGGACCAAATGGCCTCCAGGCTGAACGCCAAGGTTCCGGCATTAGTAGCCCGATCCCGCGATCCGTTAGCTATCGGCTTGGATGCTCTAGCACTTCCATTGAGCCAGTTTCGCCTCCCTTACATCTTTCCACCACTTCCGCTGATCCCAAGGGTCACCCGGAAAATCAAAGCGGAAGGCGTTCAGTGATCTTTGTCGCTCCAGACTGGCCTCGCCAAGCTTGGTATGCGGAGCTAGTACATCTAGTTGCTGACGTTCCCTGGCAGTTACCGGATCTACTCTCCCAGGGACCCATTTGCCATCAGAACTTGAGAGTGCTGAGTTTAACGGCTTGGCCATTGAATCCTGGATTCTAGCCCAGGCTGGGTTCTCGCGTCAAGTGGCATATACCATGATCAACACTAGGAAGCCTGTTTCCATGCATATATACCATCGTGTTTGGAAAACATTTTTCTCATGGTGCAAGGATAAGGGTCGTTCCCCATTGGTGTTTTCTATCCCCTCCATTCTGGAGTTTCTCCAAGCGGGATTGGTTTCAGGCCTAGCACTGGCCTCTCAAGGGCCAGATCTCGGCTCTATCCGTCCTTTTCCAGCAACGGATAGCTTCCAAGCCACAAGTTAGGACCTTCATGCAGGGAGTTTCGCTTCTTGTCCTTTCCATACAAGATGCCTTTAGAACCTTGGGACTTTAACCTGGTCCTCAGTGCCTTACAAGAGACCCCCTTCGAGCCAATACAGGATGTTTCTCTCTTTCATGGAAGGTTGCCTTTCTTGTGGCAATAACATCCATCAGACGGGTCTCGGAACTGGCAGCTTTGTCGTGCAAACCTCCATGTCTGATTTTCCACCAAGACAAGGTGGTGCTCAGGACGTCCCCATCCTTCTTGCCTTAAGTCATCTCGGATTTTCAACTGAATGAAGACATAATTCTGCCCTCGTTCTGTACGGATCCAGTCCATAGTACTGAGAAAGCTCTTCACACTTTGGACCTGGTGAGGGCTCTCAGAAAGTACATTTCCAGAACAGCGTCTTAACGCAAATCTGATGCTCCTTTTTGTGCTTCCAGGACACAGAAAAGGTTTGCCTGCCTCTAAGGCCACGATAGCCAGATGGATTCGTTCGGCAATCCAAGAAGCTTACCGTGTCAAAGGTCAGCCTATCCCCGCAGGGATTAAGGCACACTCCACTCAGTCATTCGGCACCAGGCATCCGCACAGCAAGTGTGGAAGGCTGCGATTTGGTCCAGTCTTTACACGTTCGCTAAACATTACTACATTCATTCTCAAGCCTCTTCAGATGCGGCCCTCGGCAGTTTCGCATCTGTAGGCTTCATTTAATCACTTAATTCTTTAAGCATTGGGTGCGCGAGGTTTCACCTGTTGATGTTTTCTCACCCAGGGATTGCTTTAGGATGTCCCATGGTCCTGTGTCCCCCAATGAGGCGAAGGAGAAACAGGGATTTGTGTGTACTCACCGTAAAATACTTTTCTCTGAACCAGTCATTGGGGGACACTGCACCCGCCCTGTTAGCCCGTTAACTTGTAGTCTGTGTTGGTTTTGACATATTGCAATTCTGTTTAGCTCCTACAGCTTTGGCACCAAACTGGTTCATGAGAGAGCCAGCAGAGGGTGTATACTGCGGAGGAGGAGTTAACTTTTTTGTGGATTTGCTTAGTGTCGTCCTAGTGGCAGCAGCATAACACCCATGGTCCTGTGTCCCCCAATGATTGACTCGGAGAAAAGGATTTTACGGTGAGTACACACAAAAATCCCTGTTTTTTTCCGTGGGTTTTGAGCAGATTCTTTCCAAAAAATGCCTAAAAAAGTGCTCCAAAGAATGACAAACTTTTCATGTGTGCAGTTTTGAGCCTCTTCTAAAAACGCCAAGTGGTTAAAATAAGTGAGCTTGACCATTCTTCAGGCGTTTTCTACTAGATAGTCACTCCATACTTGTCAATAGGAAGGCTAAAAAACACTCGGAAGAAGTCTGGGTGTTTTTTTTTTTTTTGTTCTCTTTCAAAATTCTGAGTGTTTTTCTCATTCGCCACATTGGGGGACACAGAACCATGGGGTGTTATGCTGCTGTCGCTAGGAGGCTGACACTAAGTTGAGACAAAAAAAGTTAGCTCCTCCCCTGCAGTATACACCCTCGTGCTGGCTTCCAGAGACCCAGTTCAAGCTTAGTGTCCCCCTAAGGAAGGTAGTCGCCGAAACGCGCGTCGGGGTGGACTGGAGCGGCGTCCACGTGTGCTTGTGACCCTTCTCTTGTGGTATGTACTGACCTTGTATGTATGATCATAGTCGCATACACCAATGACAGTTGTTCTGCATGTTGCTAAACAGGCTTGATGTAGTTATATACCTAATATTGATTTCGGGTTTACTGTTTAGAATCAGTCATGTGTACCCTGTCTGGTCCGTTTTGATATGTGTAGGGTTTGACGGAGGGGATCCTTATGCCTGCCATGTCGTATGCCTGTTTTTTATATGTGTTTTCTTAAATAAAGGTTTTTGTACTATTGTAGAAATTGACACATTTTGACTGCTTTTTTCTGGCCTTTTGTATTTCAAGCTTAGTGTCTGTAGGAGGCACACGGGTCTGCTATTCAGACCAGAACTTTTACCCTTTTGGATTTAACCTTTCTACCCGGACGAAGGGGCGACGGAACCTTTCAAGGCTCCGATCTTCCAGAACCAACAACAGGCGAGCACGGGAGTGTTACCTCTCCGTATCCTCTCCTGCGATGTGGGATGCCACTGCCTGAGCTGATTCTAGGGGCGACAGGCCCCTTCAACGGCACCGATCTCCCCCCTCCCTTAACAGACGAGCACTGGAGTGTCACCTCCACGTATCCTCATCTGCAGCCAGGCCTATTGCTGGACATCTCGCCCTGCCCACCAGGTCTGACCCTTGGATGTTCAGAGGCACTCTACATTGTGGCATCCGTGCAGCCCCCACTGCATCACCACTGAAGAAAGCGGATGATGGAAGGAGGCGGACGGTTCCTTTCCATCCCCCTTTCATAGGGATGGTGGATGGAGGCTCCCCTGCACCGTCCTATCTACCCCGGGCACAGCTCTGACTTGCAGCATCTGCCATCCCCTTCATATCGGGGTAAGTGCCACCCGGGAGGGGTCGTTTTCCAGAAAGCTTAGGAGGGCTCCATAGCAGCAGCGGCTCCGCGGCTCTTTCTCAGCCGTCCGCAGGTGCGCACCGGCCACAAATTTAGTCCACGGTTTCGGCCTTTGTGTAGGCCGCATCCCGATAGGCCCCGCCCACCGATCGCATCATTCCAGCGGCTCCGCCCACAGACCTGGCGCTTCTCGCTCTATGCGAGACTACCCCCAAATCTCGGCAGCCATCTTCCCTGCAGCACCGTTCTTCTGGCTGCCCTTAGTCTGCACGTGTCAAGCCATGGAAGCCGGTCTTCTCCCCTACTCAGCGCGCCGCCTCATCTGATTGCAGGACACAGGTCCTGGGTAAGGAAACTGCACTAGATGGTTCCCTGCAGCTTTACCCCTCATAGCTTCCAATAGCAGCGTTTTTTCTTATATTGGGGTACATCATGTCGCAGTTAAGGGCTAAAAAGGCTACAAAGGTTCATACCACCTTTTTCACTGCGTGTACTACATACCAGGCTCCTCTCACTCGGCCTCAAAGCTCTCCTCTCTGCCCAGCCTGTGATGCCCAATGTGCCCAGGAGCCCTCCGCCGCTACCGACCCCAGTGTATCTAGCCCCCCCTGAGTGGGCCACGTCACTCACAATCCATGGCTTCGCTGGCCAAAGCGATTGAATCCCTTCATGACCCCTCTTGGGAGCAGGGCACTCATTTACCTGGGTTAAGAGACCCTTCCCTGACAGGGGAATCATCGGCCAACAGGGACCACTCTCACTTGAAGGAGGTACGGTCATCCAAAAAACGGATCCGCACTACCTCTCCTCCTCACCACGCCATTCAGCCTCTGGTGGCTCCACTTCTCGCTCACCCTTTCCAGGGGTTTGCAGCGATCATGACTGAGTATGAGTCTGAGGCGTCCTTGGACCCGGATTCTCCGGAGATTCAATCGACTGTGGATTCCCTCATTGAAGCTGTCGATCATGCGCTAAAGGTTGATGATGACCCTAATGCGGCTCCGGATCATTCGGTATCTTTTACAAGAACCAAGCAATCCCATAGGGTGTTCGCCTCTCATCCGGATTTCTTAGCTATAGTCCGGCGACACAGGGAGCGACCGGCTAAGCTCTCTATGGTAAAAAGGCCCTGGGATTGAAGTATCCCTTTTCCGCAGATCTTGTAAAAATTTGGACGGAACCTCCAACAGTAGATTCTCCTGTATCGCGTTTGGCTACCAAAATGCTTTTATCTGTACCTGATGGGGCTTCAATTAAAAACGCCAGGTAGATTCCCTGGCTCGCTCAGTATATGAAGCCTCAGGTTCCTCTTTATCCCCTTCCTTTGCGGCGGCATGGGTCGCAAAAGCAATGGTTTTGTGGGCAAAATCTATTCAGAACCAGGCTCTTCCGTCTGAGGTGGCGGATCTCGACAAACAAATCGCTATGGCTGGAGACTATGTGATGTATGCGTCTTTAGATGCAGCAGCCTATGCGGCAGTTGCTGCCTCAAACGCCATCATCATTAGGTGAACATTTTGGCTTAGAGAGTGACGCATGGATTCCTCCTCTAAAACGTCTCTGATTTCTCTGCCTTTTCTGAGCGGATGCCTGTTTGGAGAAAAATTAGACCAGCTGATTTCCGATGCTACAGGAGGGAAAAGCAAATTCCTCCCGCAGCACATGCGTCGGCAACAGTTTCGCTTTCGGCCCTTTAGCAATAGCCCATTCTGGTCTTCCTCCACGGCTTCGTCCAGAACATAACGATCTCCACGTACAGAGAGAGACCCTCGGCCCTCATACAGGCCAAATCAGTCCTGGCGAGGTAAGCCTAGGCAAACCAGAACCAGGGGATCCAGGCCCTCCAGATTTCCTTCACAATGACTCGGGGAGTTTTCCGGTCGACACCAGAGTAGGCGGACACCTGCTTCTCTTTCAACATGTCTGGCTTTCCGTCATCCATGACGAATGGGTCAGAGACCTAGTGTCTTCTGGTTACAAAATAGATTTCTCCGCCTCCCCTCCTGCACGTTTTTTTCTCTCTCGTCTCCCAAGTTCACGAGCTCAGTCTCGTGCACTTCACCGCACCATCGAATATCTCCGCCAAAACGGAGTCATTGTTCCAGTTCCAGAACATGAGAGATTCAGAGGTTTTTACTCAAACCTCTTCGTCGTTCCAAAAAAGGACGGGACGGTGCACCCTATTTTAGATTTAAAGCTCCTAAACAAGTATGTAAAGGTCTGGCACTTCAGGATGGAATCCCTCCGGTTGGTCATCTCCTCATTGGAGAGAGGAGAGTTTCTAGCATCAATAGACATCAAAGATGCTTATCTCCATATCCCAGTCTTCCCGCCACATCAAAGGTTCCTGCATTTTGCCACTCAGGAGGACCATTTTCAATTCACGGCCTTACCCTTCGGCTTTGCCACCACGCCCAGGGTATTCACAAAGGTCATGGCGGCGATCATGGCCATTCTTCACTCCTGAGGAGTGGTCGTGTTGCCATACTTACTAGACTACATACTAGACGACCTCCTGATGAAAGGTCCGTCCTATCACGCCTGCGAAGCAAGCGTCCGCATTACCTTGGATACCATTTCACGCCTGGGCTGGCTGATCAACTTGAACAAGTCCTCCCCGTTCCAGCTTGACGGATCTCCTTCCTAGGCATGATCATGGACATGTCCAAGTTGCTGGTCCTGCTTCCTTCATCCAAGGCCCAAGCGCTTCTGCAGGGAACCCAGACGCTTTGTCCTCCCTTTCCTCATTCCATTCGATTTGCCATGAGGATCCTGGGAAAAATGGTGGCCGCAATGGAAGCAGTTCCCTTCGCTCAACTGCACCTCTGCCACTTACAACAGGCCCTGCAGGAGTCCCTTATCCCTCGATCGACCATGTCCTCTGCCCCCGCGGATCAGGCAAGCGCCCAAATGGTGGACTTTGGAATCATCCCTCAGCCAGGGGAGGTCCTTTCTCCCAACCACTGGCTGGTGGTGACTACCGACGCCAGCCTCCTCTGTTGGGGAGCGGTATTTCGCCACCACACTGCCCAGGGGCGTTGGACCATTCGGGAGTCGAGACTTCCGATAAACATCTTGGAGATTTGAGCCATCAGATTTGCCCTGAGACGTTTCCACTTCCTCGCGGGTCACCCAAATCGGATTCAGACAACGTCACAGCTGTGGCGTGCATAAACCATCGGGGAGACCAGCAGCAGAGCGGCGATGCGGGAGGTCTCCCACATTCTCCGTTTGGCCGAGAACAACCACTCCATCATTTCCGCAGTGCACATTCCAGGCATCGAAAACTGGTTGGCGGACTTTCTCAGCCGTCAGGGTCTCGCCTCGGGAGAGTGGGAACTCCATCCGGAGGTCTTCCAGTAGATTTGCCTTCGCTGGGGGACTCCGGACATGGATCGGATGGCGTCCAGACTGAACGCCAAAGTTCCCAACTTCATAGCACGTTCTCGGGATACCCAGGCCATTGGAGTGGACTCGCTGATATCCCCATGGCACCGGTTCCACTTCCCGTATGTTTCCTCCGCTTCCCTTTCTACCAAAGGTAAGCCGAAAAATCAAGATGGAAGGGGTTCCTTTGATTCTAGTCTCCCCGGATTGACATCGTCGTGCATGGTACGCGGAGCTTGTTCAACTCGTAACTCGTAGCCGACGTTCCCTGGCGGTTACCAGACAGCCCAGATCTGCTTCGCCAAGGGCCGATCTACCACCAGAGCTCAGGGGCCCTACGTTTAACAGCTTGGCTGTGGAAACCTGGATCCTAACTCAAGCTGGTTTCTCCCAGCAAGTCATTGCCACCATGATAAGCGCTCGCATGACGTCTTCCGCTCGCATCTATCACCGCACCTGGAAAGCCTTCTTTTCTTGGTGCAGGCTCCGTGGACGTCCTCCTCTCGTTTTTTCAATCCCCTCCATTCTGGATTTTCTCCAGTCCGGTTTGGATTCCGGTCTGGCGCTCAGTTCTCTCAAGGGTCAGATCTCGGCATTATCCGTGTTGTTCCAATGCAAGATTGCTACTGACTTTCAAGTCAGGACTTTTGTTCAGGGGGTTTTCCCACGTCGTACCCCCCTATAGAATGCCCTTAGAGACTTGGGATCTCAATTTGGTCCTGGGTGTCCTTTAGGAGCCCCTTTTGAACCTCTGCAGGATGTCTCGCTGATTGTTCTCTCCTGGAAGTTCGCCTTCCTTGTGGCTATAACCTCTATCAGGCGAGTCTCAGAGTTGGCCGCACTGTCCTGCCGGGCGCCCTTCCATTCCTTCCACCAGGACAAGGTAGTCCTGTGTCCACCTCCGGCCATTCTTCCCAAGGTGGTTTCATCCTTCCACCTTAATGAAGAAATCTTACCATGACCAGTTGGACTTGTGTGAGAATTGTTTTCTGAATTGCGTAAGAATACGTTTAGTGTGGTGTTCTTGAAGGAAATTTTTTGGGGAAGTCAGAGCGTTGCTAGGCCAAATATCGTTTTTAAAAGTTTTTTCATTATAAAAATTAGTAAGAGAATCCATAGGAAGCTTCGACCATAAGTTATATGAATCCTTGAAGTTAGGGTCAACTAGATAAGGAATGACTGCAATGGGGGTTAATGATGAAGGGAATGACTCTGATGGTAATTCATTTAAAACGGAGCGTCTGATATGCAGGGTAGCTGAGGTTATATCGTCCAGGACCAACGAATCCAACGGTTTTGAACGTGACCATAAGAATGGAATTCCCCCATTGCCCAATAGAGCCATATCCATCATGTCCGGTATACCCCTCTCGAAGCCGAGTGCAATTCTCAGCCATCTACTTAAGTGTATAATAGATATAAGGGTCAGGGACTCCCAAACCACCGCATGAGGTGGGATATGTTAACAATTTGAAGGGTAGCCTAGCTGGTTTATTTCTCCATATGCATTTAGATATTAAGGACCTTATATTTTTGAAGAAAGTAAGGGGAAGACGAATGGGGACAATACTCATACAGTATAATAATATAGGCACCAGGTATGCTTTAAATACGTTGATATGTCATCCACGATAGAGTGGGTAAATTATACGATTTCATCAACGTGTCTAATTTCTTTAGTAAGGGTAAAAAGTTAGAACTGAGTAAGTCCATGGGATCTTTGATAACCCAGACTCCCAAGTATTTTATGGAGGATGCAGACCAAGAGAAGGGGGTTAGTTTACGCAAATTAGATAACCGAAAGTTTGATAAGGTAATATTGAGAGCTTCCGATTTAGCTTTAATTTTAAAATTTGATAATTTACCAAAATAATTAAGTATATTAAGGATAATAGCATCTCAATCAGATTAAGGTCAAGACTTTGCCTAGGCCACTCCAAAGTCATAATTTTGTTTTTCTTAAGCCGTTCAGAGGTGGACTTACTGTTGTGTTTTGGATCTTTCATGAGACGTACAGGAGGGCCTCCTGAAAAAATGTTCCCATTATAAGAAAGTCGGTCTCCCATAGTGTTTGCCTATGCATTGAATGCAAGGCCTGCCCTGCCCCAAAGTTACAGGCACCAAAATAAGCCTTTGAAACAACGTAGTGGATGGCCACTTGAAAACCAAGTTCACATTATTCATTTGGTACTCCCATACTGTTTGCTTATGCATTGAATGCAAGGACTGCCCTGCAACAAATTCACACGCACCCCAATAAGCCTTTGAAATTACATACTGGATGGCCACATCTAAACCATGTTCACATTTTTCATTTGGTACTCCCATACTGTTTACTTATGCATTGAATGCAAGGCCTGGACTGCACCAAAGTTACACGCACCCCAATAAGCCTTTGAGCCCACTTACTGGATATGGCCACAGGAAAACCAAGTTCACATTATTCATTTGGTACTCCCATACTGTTTGCTTATGCATTAAATGCAATGCCTGCCCTTCACCAAATTCACACGTACACCAATAAGCCTTGGAAGAAACGTAGAGGTGGGCGGGCATCCTAAACACCCTTGCCAAAAACTAGAGTGGCTGTTGCATTACGGAATACGTTCACCCTGGTGTTCTAGTGGTGGAGTCTGAAGAGACGTGGAGGATGTCCTCCTATGAATCTTTTCCCAACCACCAACCTTTTGACACTGCTCTGGGTTCAATAATGGTGTGCTGCGGTCCCCTAGTAATTTAGACAGGAAGGTCGAGGAGTTGTGGGAGTTTGTTGTGGCCCACTTTCAGCTTGTCCACGGCCTATGATATGATATCTATATAGCCACATTCAGTGCCTGCATGCCTTGTACTGTGTGTATACTGTATATGCACATACACTCCCCTGCCTACCTAGCACTGCAATCTATACACTTCGTAATTAGTCATTACAAGGACTGTTGGTTTAGCTGTATTTGTGGATTCAACGATGGTATAGCCACACTAACTAATAAAGCACAAATCTGACTATCTCAGCAGAACCTCTTCCTACACTGTCTGATTCCAAACCTCTATGCGCTAAGCCGGGCGGCGCCAGGTCTCGCGGCGCCAGGTCTCATATAGACCTGATGACACTGTGTGGACAGCCAATCACTAAAAACACAACAAAGATGGCTGCGACATTACATTGCATGGCAGGCAATCCCTGCATGTTGATTAGTTCTGTAAAGAGCGCCAATCATGCAGGGTGGAGACCCAAGATCCCCCTGTGCAAACCTGAAAATGCTCAGTGCTCGCCATTTGCCGAGTACCGCGAGTATAGCGATGCTCGGGCGAGTACCGAGTATGCTCGCTCATCACTACAATCGACACCAAGAATGTATTACCCATCAGGTGGTACAGTTTTCTTCCCAGTGTATGGATCCCTCAGGTGTCGAAAAGTAATCCGCAAGAAGTTCACGAAACCTGGGGCCTGAAAGATCCCTGTGTGTCTGGGCAAAGCCTGTGCAATTCAGCCAGGACAGTTAGCCAATCCTCTCATCATCCAGTGACACAGGCGAATCATGTTTATGAGTAAAATTGTGTAATATTATACAGGCCTTAATGACACAGTGGACATTTTGTTCAATTAACTGTAGGGCACTAAGCAGAACCTTCCAGTTGGCAGTCGAAATGCGAAAGGCACATTTTACCAGACGCCGTGCCATACTGTGTCAGCTGAAATGCCTCATCAGCTGCAATCACAAAAGACATTGGCTGGCCAGCTGAATCCAGAAGATTCCTTGGGGTGGCACATCCAGTTTGTCCCAAAGCCGCCGACCCATTAAGGAAGAGTTGAAGATCTTGGAATCTCCAGTTCTTCCATATGCCCCAATATCTGCACTGCTGACCTTGTAAATCCCCCAGACAATTTGGGAAATTACATGTCTGGTAGACCCCATTTGCAATGTGCTCCCAGTGTTTCAGGGTTGGCTCCGGCATAACTTTTTCCTTCAGACGCTCCCAGATTTGGCCACAGTTGTGCTTAACTACATTTGATATGGTAGTACATCTTAGGAGAAATTCTAAATGGGGGGAAGCATATGACTGTCCCGTAGCAACAAACCTACAAAGAAATACATTTTTTTTAGTAAGGTTACACATTGCTTCAAAGTAATGGTAATCTTTTAGATGTAGGTGTTGTTAATATTTTAAAGCTTATAGAGCTTAATATTCCATGCAAATATAGGCTTTGTGAAAAATATCAAAAATATTTTCAAACGTTCATAATAGGCAAAATTACAATTTAATAAACATACCTCAGTAAGCAGAAGTCGTTGCGGAAACGTGAGGTTTGAAACGTTATGACTGGATGAAGCTCCGCAAGTAGTACTATGTCATAGGTCTTCAGTAACATTCTGGTGTAGGCCATACATTTATCAGGATGGCTTCTTAGATTTTCATAGAGCCTTGCAAAATGGCCTCTGGTAGGGTGGATGTGAGTAGTGGATGTACCCAAAATCTTCACCGCCTATTCGGAGCAAAAACAGGTGAATAGCCAACCCCATACTCCCGGGATAACACCCAGTTAAATAAAAGCTCCTCGGTAGTATTCAAACTGAGATTCCTAGCAGCCATACTTCCTTTTGGGGGAAAAAAAATCCTGAAGAATATATGTATGTGCTCTGTATCACACATGTTGCTAAAGGGGTTTATATAGGGATTGCACTGTGCAATTCACCAAACATATCAAGTATAATTTTGCTTTTGTAACTCCTGAGAAAAACGCATGATATACCGATGTCAAACGGATGTTGCGATTAAAAAAACGCACACATCCATTTTTGAAGTCCAGATTACGGACCGTTTTTTTGCACACATATGGCTATGAGTTCTTATTGAATACATGGTTTGGACAGATGGTAGGACTATGGAAACAGGTGCACTCACAATAGAATCTCATCACGTTAAAATTAGGATATGTCCAGTGTAATAGTAGCTGGGCACAACACAGGTAGCACACAAAAGATCCAAAAAATATGATGGACATTGATATATACGCATTGTACGTACAGCAAAATATTAAGGTTGGAGAACTAGGCAATGAGGGCGGGACTATCAAGGTATTTGCAGTACTTAAAGATCATATATTGTCAAGTACGTCATAGTTCCCAAACATTGCGGTAATACATGTGAAGGGCTGCATGCCTAAGATTTATACTATTCTATGATATTCCAAAATATAAACAATGTAAAATACTTTGTGACTTAAGTAGTCAGATTGCACAATACCTATGTGGTCTAAGAGATATGTGTGGTGCCTACCTCGATGTGCGTTTCGGCATGAGCTTTAATCGGGGTGGTGTCGGACTGGGAGGTGGTAGTTGAAAAAAGGATGGCAGCCGATGAATGTCAACCGGAAGCGCTATGACGCATCCACCGCCAAAAGGATCCGGAAGTCGACCAACCGTATCGGGGCCCATGTAAATACACAGACACCGGGAATCACCCGGGCCACTAGCAGCCCATGCCTAACAGTGTAGTTGTGTGTATTGGCTGCTGGCGAAAGGGAAATACTTGTATAATACTTACAGACAATCCTCTTGGTCTTTGTAAATAAATATATGTAACATTTGTCTAAAGATTTGCCTTAAACTTTTCGATAAATGAATAAATTGTGTGGTTTTATAGGCCAATTTCCATCACTACATTACTCCCTGATCAGAACCTCTGATGAATTATTACTTCCCTTACTGTAGTAAATCAAGCGACTTCTGTAGTTTTCAGGTCCTCTTATAGTCCCCATAAATATTTATAGCTATTTACTACTGTGCGTAATTGATGTTGGGAAAATATTACAATTTGAGAATCCTCAGTGGTTGATGCATTTTAATGGCTAACTGAAAAGATAAATTGCAGCATTCGAGACTTCTCAGATCTGTTCATCAGATATAGAAATAACACAATCTGAAAAGTCATATTCATGCACAAGAGGACAGAGGAATACTGCAATAGCTCATTTAAGTGACATGAAGCAGAACGCTCAGTGTAGGACTGGTGATAACAGTTGTGGCCATAAATATTGAACAGTTTATAGACAAGGAGTGTGAAAGTTTTATTGTCCTGTAATTGAGGTTTGTTCAGGCTGTGATGCCCCCATACAGTCAGGGGAGCAAAATCCTTCGTTGATATAGAAAGACATAAATCCATGCGACACATTCATTCCTGAACAGAGTGCGTCAAAAGTTGTCATAAATTTATACTCCCAAAATGTTTCTGTCTCTGAGATTTGAAATTATTTTTAATAGAAATACACTTTGAAATAGTCTTTTGTACACAGATCTGTTTTTTGGGGGCAGATGTCACATTGCCAAGGAGTTTTCTTTCTTATCCCGTTTGTAATACACACTGCACTTTATTCCTTTTTTTCCTTGCAGTTTGGAGGATCACTCCAGGAAAATGTTGCCTGGTGCAATTTTGGCATCTTGAGTTCTAGAAGTACTGATGCCTTCCTCGTCCCGACTTCCAAATACTAGGTCCTTGATCACTACCTCCTGACACTGTTGGAAAATGCCGGGTCTGGCCTGCACATCGTGAAAGCCCTTAAGTATCATACAGTACTATCTGTACGATGTGCTCGCCCAACCCTTTATACCACACTTTTGTTTTCCTCATGTCACAAAGCTGAAGGACTTGATTAGGGAGATCGACTCCCCCATGTTCTTATTTTACCACAGCACACAGTCTGGTTTAGAGATCTGTGCTAGTGGTCCCTTATACAGCTGTGGACGTGCTGAGATTTACATGTATTGTGGCCAAGATAAGGACTTAAACAGCAGCAGGTTGTCCCTACATTGGGCTCTGCTCTCACCCTTTTTTAACAGTTAACCAATTAGCAACTTTGGGAGGCCTCTCTGGTTCCTCAGCACAGTATGACAAGCTGCAGGAGCTCTGACAATGTTATCTGCAGTCTTGGGGGCATCTACTTTGGGTTTCATTCTCACTAGAGTAGGTTTATGAGGGAGAAGAGTAAAATAGAGGAATGTGGCATCCTCTCTCTCAATAATGGTGTAGGAGATAAGGATGGCGTACGTAAACTCTGCTGAATGTTCGTGAAGAGCCAACAAAGTACGTTTTATGGCACCAATCTCAATATTCAGGATAATAGTAGAATTCATTATACAAAATGTTTTGGGCTTGACAGATCTGCTCAGAATGTGGATTAAAATGGATGGAATTGCAATGCAGGGAAGATGGGCTATAATATAATTGCAAAAGAAAGCAGTGCTTATAGTTTGCCCTCATAAGAATTTTTTTCAGAACAAGTTTCATTAACATAATTGTCTCTCTCTGGGTACGGACATTTTTAAGACCACTTTAAATTTTTCACTGCAGCCATTTGGTGAATTCAAAAAAGTTCATTTTTTTCTCATTAATGTGCACTCTGCACCCCATCTTGACTGAAAAAACAAATGTACAAATTGTTACAAAGTAAAGAAAAACTGAAATACCACATGGTCATAAGTATTCAGACCCTTTGCTCAGTATTGAGTAGAAGCCCCTTTTGAGCTAGTACAGCCATGAGTCTTCCGGAGAATGATGCAACAAGTTTTTCACACCTGGATTTAGGGATCCTTTGTCATTCTTCCTTGCAGATCTTGTCCAGTTCCGTCATGTTGGATGGTGAACGTTGGTGGACAGCCATTGTTAGGGCTCTGGCTGGGCCAGTAAAGAATGGTCAGAATTGTTCTGAAGCCACTCCTTTATTATTTTAGTTGTGTGCTTAGGGTCATTGTCTTTTTTATTCCGGATATTTCTGTACTTTGCCGCATTTATGTTTCCTTTAATGACAACCAGTCGTCCGGTCCCTGCAGCTGAAAAACACGCAGAGCATAATGCTTCCACCACCATGTTTTAGTGTTGGGATTTTATTGGGCAGGTGATTAGCAGTGCTTGGTTTTCTCCACACATACCACTTAGAATTATCACCAAAAGGTCTATCTTCATCTCATCAGACCAGATAATCTTATTTCTCACAGTCTGGGAGTCCTTCATGTGTTTTTTAGCAAACTATGCAGGCTTTCATATATCTTGCACTGAGGAGAGGCTTTCGTTGTCCCACTCTGCCATAAAGGCCCGACTGGTGGAGGGCTGCAGTGATAGGTGACTTTGTGGAACTTTCCCCCATCTCCCTGCTGCATCTCTGGAGCTCAGCCTCAGTGATCTTGGGGTTTTTCTTTACCTCTCTCACCCAGGCTCTTCTCCCACGATTGCTCAGTTTGGCTGGACGGCCAGGTCTAGGAAGACTTCTGCTGGTCCCAAACTTCTTCCATTTAAGTATTATGGAGACCACTGTGCTCTTATGAACCTTGAGTACTGCAGAAATTCTGTTGTAACCTTGGCCAGGTCTGTGCCTTGCCACAGTTCTGTCTCTGAGCTCCTTGGCCAGTTCCTTTGACCTCATGATACTCATTTGGTCTGACATGCACTGTGAGCTGTGAGGTCTTATATAGACAGGTGTGCACCTTTGCAAATCAAGTCCTATCAGTTTAATTAAACTCAGCTGGACTCCAATGAAGGAGTAGAAACATCTCAAGGAGAATCACAAGGAAATGGACAGCATGTGACTTAAATATGAGTGTCTGAGCAAAGGGTCTGAATACTTATAACCATGTGATATTTTGGATTTTCTTTTTTAATAAATTTGCAAACATTTCTACGTTTCTGTCTTTTTCAGTTAAGATGGGGTGCAGAGTGTACATTAAAGTGAACAAAAATGAACTTTTTTGAATTTACCAAATGGCTGCAATGAAACAAAGAGTGAAAAATTTAAGTGGTCTGAATATTGTTCGCACCCACTGTATATCATTGCAAGAACCTAGTTACTGTATATAGTAATGTATGGAATTCTTAATTTAGTAAAGATCATCATGCCTGGCTCGTAAATTTATGAATAAATCAGTGGGCATTCATACTGTATATTAATTGGTCAGTAAGTATTCTAAGTACAAGATTCTGACTAGAGAGCCGATCCAAAGAAATTGTAGATCTTCTTTAAATAATCAGTTGGCATCCGGTTTTCAATTACAAATGAGTCAATGTGTCATTCATGGTGAAATCCACTATTTCAGGCTGGAAACACAGTATCTAAAATTTTCTACTTACCCTAATGCTGTCTGATGTCCGGCTACTAAATTTAATTAAATTTTTTTGTTTTGTGGTGAAACAGATTTAATTTTTAGTTACAAACCAAAAAAGATAATGAAGACAAACGATGTCAAACGATAATGAAAACAATACTAAGAGCATTGATGCGGATCCTGTGCACAAATACTAAAGTCCACAAAGAGTATTATGAACTTGACAACTGGATGTATTGTCTTTTCCTGTGTGTAAGACAATTTTGTACAGTCATAGCAAACAATATAATTACATTTTTTAGCAACTATTTAAACTATTCTTTCAGGCAAACCTATTATGAACAGAGCAATCATAGTTACATAGTTATTAAGGTTGAAGGAAGACTTTAAGTCCATCTAGTTCAACCCATAGCCTAACCTAACATGCCCTAACATGTTGATCCAGAGGAAGGCAAAAAACCCCATGTGGCAAAGAGTAAGCTCCGCATTGGGGAAAAAAATTCCTTCCCGACTCCACATATGACAGTCAGACTAGTTCCCTGGATCAACGCCCTATCAAGGAATCTAGTGTATATACCCTGTAACATTATACTTTTCAAGAAAGGCATCCAGTCCCCTCTTAAATTTAAGTAATGAATCACTCATTACAACATCATACGGCAGAGAGTTCCATAGTCTCACTGCTCTTACAGTAAAGAATCTGCATCTGTTATTATGCTTAAACCTTCTTTCCTCCAGACGTAGAGGATGCCCCCTTGTCCCTGTCCCTGTAAGCAGGTGGCTTACTGGCCATATGCTGTTCTTTGGGTTTTTTTAATGTTTTTAAATGTATGTCTCGTTTTGATATGCCTTGTATTAATAAAGTTATTGTTTATTTGAATGGTTTATCCCAGTTTTATGCATATCCTTTTTTCTTGGTTTTCTTTGAAGGTCTATGATTAAAAAGATCATCAGAAAGGTCTTTGTAACATAGTAACATAGTTAGTAAGGCCGAAAAAAGACATTTGTCCATCCAGTTCAGCCTATATTCTATCATAATAAATCTCCAGATCTACGTCCTTCTACAGAACCTAATAATTGTATGATACAATATTGTTCTGCTCCAGGAAGACAGCCAGGCCTCTCTTGAACCCCTCGACTGAGTTCACCATCACCACCTCCACAGGCAAGCAATTCCAGATTCTCACTGCCCTAACAGTAAAGAATCCTCTTCTATGTTGGTGGAAAAACCTTCTCTCCTCCAGACGCAAAGAATGCCCCCTTGTGCCCGTCACCTTCCTTGGTATAAACAGATCCTCAGCGAGATATTTGTATTGTCCCCTTATATACTTATACATGGTTATTAGATCGACCCTAAGTCGTCTTTTTTCTAGACTAAATAATCCTAATTTCGCTAATCTATCTGGGTATTGTAGTTCTCCCATCCCCTTTATTAATTTTGTTGCCCTCCTTTGTACTCTCTCTAGTTCCATTATATCCTTCCTGAGCACTGGTGCCCAAAACTGGACACAGTACTCCATGTGCGGTCTAACTAGGGATTTGTACAGAGGCAGTATAATGCTCTCATCATGTGTATCCAGACCTCTTTTAATGCACCCCATGATCCTGTTTGCCTTGGCAGCTGCTGCCTGGCACTGGCTGCTCCAGGTAAGTTTATCATTAACTAGGATCCCCAAGTCCTTCTCCCTGTCAAATTTACCCAGTGGTTTCCCGTTCAGTGTGTAATGGTGATATTGATTCCTTCTTCCCATGTGTATAACCTTACATTTATCGTTAAACCTCATCTGCCACCTTTCAGCCCAAGTTTCCAACTTATCCAGATCCATCTGTAGCAGAATACTATCTTCTCTTGTATTAACTGCTTGACATAGTTTTGTATCATCTGCAAATATCAATATTTTACTGTGTAAACCTTCTACCAGATCATTAATGAATATGTTGAAGAGAACAGGTCCCAATACCGACCCCTGCGGTACCCCACTGGTCACAGCGACCCAGTTAGAGACTATACCATTTATAACCACCCTCTGTTTTCTATCACTAAGCCAGTTACTAACCCATTTACACACATTTTTCCCCAGACCAAGCATTCTCATTTTGTGTACCAACCTCTTGTGCGGCACGGTATCAAATGCTTTGGAAAAATCGAGATATGCCACGTCCAATGACTCACCGTGGTCCAGTATATAGCTTACCTCTTCATAAAAACTGATTGTACTGTCCCCTCATATATTTATACATTAACATAAGATCACCCCTTAGTCTTCATTTTTCCAAACTAAACAGCCCCAAGTGTAATAACCTATTTTGGTATTGCAGACCCCCCAATCCTCTAATAACCTTGGTCGCTCTTCTCTGCACCCGCTCCAGTTCAGCTAAGTCTTTCTTATACATCGGAGACCAGAACTGTGCACAGTATTCTAAGTGTGGTCGAACTAGTGACTTGTATAGAGGTAAAATTATGTTCTCCTCATGAGCATCTATGCCTCTTTTAATACATCCCATTATTTTATTTGCCTTTGTAGCAGCTGCCTGACACTGGCCACTAAATGTGAGTTTGTCATCCATCCATACACCCAGGTCTTTTTCATTGACGGTTTTGCCCAGAGTTTTAGAATTAAGCACATAGTTATATGTTGTGAATTTGGATTCTGGGCTCCCCCGGTGGCTACTGGTGGAATTGAACTTGTGTCATCATCTTCTCTGTTCACCTGTTCCCATCAAGATGTGGGAGTCGCTATATAACCTTGCTTCTCTGTTAGTTGCTTGCCGGTCAACAATGTTATCAGAAGCCTCTCTGTGCTTGTTCCTGCTCCTAGACAACAACTAGATAAGTTGGACTTTTGTCCATGTTTGTTTTTGCATTTTTGTTCCAGTTCACAGCTGTTGTTTCGTTACTGTGTCTGGAAAGCTCTTGTGTACAGGAATTGCCACTCTGGTGTTATGAGTTAATGCCAGAGTCTTAAAGTAATTTCTGGATGGTGTTTTGATAGGGTTTTCAGCTGACCATGAAAGTGTCCTTTCTGTCTTCTGCTATCTAGTAAGTGGACCTCAAATTTGCTAAACCTATTTTCATGCTGCGTTTGTTATTTCATCTTAAATCACCGCCAATAAATGTGGGGGGCCTCTGTCTCCTTTCGGGGTATTTCTCTAGAGGTGAGCTAGGACTAATATTTTCCTCTGCTAGCATTATTTAGTCCTCCGGCTGGCGCTGGGCATCTAGGGATAAAAAGCAGGAATGCTACCCGGCCACTTCTAGTTGTGCGGTAGGTTTAGTTCATGGTCAGTTCAGTTCCCATCTTCCAAGAGCTAGTTCCTATATATGCTGATGCTATGTTCTCTTGCCATTGAGAACATGACAGTTTGACCGGCCCACTAAAGGGTTAAAATCCTTGGCTGAGAAAGGAGAGAAATAAGAAGTCTGCTGAAATTTTTTTTTTTTCCCCTCTAGTTTTGAGTGTGCTCTTAATGTGCTCTTAATTGGACCTCTTGCCAGTCTGTCTATGCTGCAGCCTTTTTTTTTTTCTTTCTCTCCTTCTAATCTTTGAATGGCTCTGTGTTCACCTGTTTGTAATGGATCTTCAGAGTGTAACTGCAGGTTTGAATAATCTCGCCACGAAGGTACAAAATTTGCAAGATTTTGTTGTTCATGCACCTATGTCTGAACCGAGAGTTCCTTTGCCGGAATTTTTCTCGGGGAATAGATCTGGTTTTCAGAATTTTAGAAATAATTGCAAATTATTTTTGTCCCTGAAGTCTCGCTCTGCCGGAGACCCTGCACAGCAGGTCAGGATTGTGATTTCCTTGCTCCGGGGCGACCCTCAAGACTGGGCTTTTTCCTTGACACCAGGGGATCCTGCGTTGCTCAATGTGGATGCGTTTTTTCTGGCCTTGGGGTTGCTTTATGAGGAACCTCATTTGGAGCTTCAGGCAGAAAAAACTTTGATGTCCCTATCTCAGGGGCAAGATGAAGCTGAAAATTACTGCCAAAGATTCCGTAAATGGTCTGTGCTTACTCAGTGGAATGAGTGCGCCCTGGCGGCGACTTTCAGAGAGGGTCTCTCTGATGCCATTAAGGATGTTATGGTGGGGTTCCCTGTGCCTGCGGGTCTGAATGAGTCCATGACAATGGCTATTCAGATCGATAGGCGTCTGCGGGAGCGCAAACCAGTGCACCATCTGGCGGTGTCCACTGAGAAGACGCCAGAAAGTATGCAGTGTGATAGAATTCTGTCCAGAAGCGAGCGGCAGAATTTTAGACGGAAAAATGGGTTGTGTTTCTATTGTGGTGATTCTACTCATGTTATATCAGCATGCTCTAAGCGCACTAAAAAGCTTGACAAATCTGTTTCCATTGGCACTTTACAGTCTAAGTTTATTCTATCTGTGACCCTGATTTGCTCTTTGTCATCCATTACCACGGACGCCTATATCGACTCTGGCGCCGCTTTGAGTCTTATGGATTGGTCCTTTGCCAAACGCTGTGGGTATGATTTAGAGCCTTTGGAGACTCCTATTCCTCTGAAGGGGATTGACTCCACCCCATTGGCTAGTAATAGGCCACAATACTGGACACAAGTAACTATGCGTATTAATCCGGATCACCAGGAGATTATTCGCTTTCTGGTGCTGTATAATCTACATGATGTTTTGGTGCTAGGATTGCCATGGCTGCAATCTCACAACCCAGTCCTCGACTGGAGAGCTATGTCTGTGTTGAGCTGGGGATGTAAGGGGACTCATGGGGACGTACCTTTGGTTTCCATTTCATCATCTATTCCCTCTGAGATTCCTGAGTTCTTGTCTGAATATCGTGACGTCTTTGAAGAACCCAAGCTTGGTTCGCTACCTCCGCACCGAGAGTGCGATTGTGCCATAGATTTAATCCCGGGTAGTAAATACCCAAAGGGTCGTTTATTTAATCTGTCTGTGCCTGAACATGCTGCTATGCGAGAATATATAAAGGAGTCCTTGGAAAAGGGACATATTCGTCCATCGTCATCTCCCTTAGGAGCCGGTTTTTTCTTTGTGTCAAAAAAAGACGGCTCTTTGAGACCATGTATTGATTATCGGCTTTTGAATAAAATCACGGTTAAATATCAATACCCATTGCCGTTGCTGACTGATTTGTTTGCTCGCATAAAGGGGGCCAAGTGGTTCTCTAAGATTGATCTCCGTGGGGCATATAATTTGGTGCGAATCAGGCAGGGGGATGAGTGGAAAACCGCATTTAATACGCCCGAGGGCCACTTTGAGTATTTGGTGATGCCTTTTGGTCTTTCAAATGCCCCTTCAGTCTTCCAGTCCTTTATGCATGACATTTTCCGCGATTATTTGGATAAATTTATGATTGTGTATCTGGATGATATTCTGATTTTTTCGGATGACTGGGACTCTCATGTCCAGCAAGTCAGGAGGGTTTTTCAGGTTTTGCGGTCTAATTCTTTGTGTGTGAAGGGTTCTAAGTGCGTTTTTGGGGTTCAGAGGATTTCCTTTTTGGGATATATTTTTTCTCCCTCTTCCATTGAGATGGATCCTGTCAAGGTTCAAGCTATTTGTGATTGGACGCAGCCCTCTTCTCTTAGGAGTCTTCAGAAATTTTTGGGCTTTGCTAACTTTTATCGTCGATTTATTGCTGGTTTTTCGGATGTTGTTAAGCCATTGACCGATTTGACTAAGAAGGGTGCTGATGTTGCTGATTGGTCCCCTGATGCTGTGGAGGCCTTTCGGGAGCTTAAGCGCCGTTTTTCTTCTGCCCCTGTGTTGCGTCAGCCTGATGTTGCTCTTCCTTTTCAGGTTGAGGTCGACGCTTCTGAGATCGGAGCTGGGGCAGTGTTGTCGCAGAAAAGTTCCGACTGCTCCGTGATGAGGCCTTGTGCCTTCTTTTCCCGTAAATTTTCGCCCGCTGAGCGGAATTATGATGTTGGGAATCGGGAGCTTTTGGCCATGAAGTGGGCTTTTGAGGAGTGGCGCCACTGGCTTGAGGGGGCCAGACATCAGGTGGTGGTATTGACTGACCACAAAAATTTGATTTATCTTGAGACCGCCAGGCGCCTGAATCCTAGACAGGCGCGCTGGTCATTATTTTTCTCTCGGTTTAATTTTGTGGTGTCATACCTACCAGGTTCTAAGAATATTAAGGCGGATGCCCTTTCTAGGAGTTTTGAGCCTGACTCGCCTGGTAACTCTGAGCCCACAGGTATCCTTAGGGATGGAGTGATATTGTCAGCCGTTTCTCCAGACCTGCGGCGGGCCTTGCAGGAGTTTCAGGCGGATAGACCGGATCGTTGCCCACCTGATAGACTGTTTGTTCCTGATGATTGGACCAGTAGAGTCATCTCTGAGGTTCATTCTTCTGCGTTGGCAGGTCATCCTGGAATTTTTGGTACCAGGGATTTGGTGGCAAGGTCCTTCTGGTGGCCTTCCCTGTCACGAGATGTGCGAGGCTTTGTGCAGTCTTGTGACGTTTGTGCTCGGGCCAAGCCTTGTTGTTCTCGGGCTAGTGGATTATTGTTGCCCTTGCCTATTCCTAAGAGACCTTGGACGCACATCTCGATGGATTTTATTTCGGATCTGCCTGTTTCTCAGAAGATGTCTGTCATCTGGGTGGTGTGTGACCGTTTCTCTAAGATGGTCCATTTGGTCCCCCTGCCCAAGTTGCCTTCTTCTTCCGAGTTGGTTCCTCTGTTTTTTCAAAATGTTGTTCGTTTGCATGGTATTCCTGAGAATATCGTTTCTGACAGAGGAACCCAATTTGTGTCTAGATTTTGGCGGGCATTCTGTGCTAGGATGGGCATAGATTTATCTTTTTCGTCTGCTTTCCATCCTCAGACTAATGGCCAGACCGAGCGGACTAATCAGACCCTGGAGACATATCTGAGGTGTTTTGTGTCTGCTGACCAGGATGATTGGGTTGCTTTTTTGCCATTGGCGGAGTTCGCCCTCAATAATCGGGCCAGCTCTGCCACCTTGGTGTCCCCGTTTTTCTGTAATTCGGGGTTTCATCCTCGATTTTCCTCCGGTCAGGTGGAATCTTCGGATTGTCCTGGAGTAGATGCTGTGGTGGAGAGATTGCATCAGATTTGGGGGCAGGTGGTGGACAATTTGAAGTTGTCCCAGGAGAAGACTCAGCTTTTTGCCAACCGCCGCCGTCGTGTTGGTCCTCGGCTTTGTGTTGGGGATTTGGTGTGGTTGTCTTCTCGTTTTGTCCCTATGAGGGTCTCTTCTCCTAAGTTTAAGCCTCGGTTCATCGGCCCGTACAAGATATTGGAGATTCTTAACCCTGTTTCCTTCCGTTTGGACCTCCCTGCATCCTTTTCTATTCATAACGTTTTTCATCGGTCATTATTGCGCAGGTATGAGGTACCGGTTGTGCCTTCCGTTGAGCCTCCTGCTCCGGTGTTGGTTGAGGGTGAGTTGGAGTACGTTGTGGAGAAAATCTTAGACTCCCGTGTTTCCAGACGGAGACTCCAGTATCTGGTCAAGTGGAAGGGATACGGCCAGGAGGATAATTCTTGGGTGACTGCCTCTGATGTTCATGCCTCCGATCTGGTTCGTGCCTTTCATAGGGCCCATCCTGATCGCCCTGGTGGTTCTGGTGAGGGTTCGGTGCCCCCTCCTTGAGGGGGGGGTACTGTTGTGAATTTGGATTCTGGGCTCCCCCGGTGGCTACTGGTGGAATTGAACTTGTGTCATCATCTTCTCTGTTCACCTGTTCCCATCAAGATGTGGGAGTCGCTATATAACCTTGCTTCTCTGTTAGTTGCTTGCCGGTCAACAATGTTATCAGAAGCCTCTCTGTGCTTGTTCCTGCTCCTAGACAACAACTAGATAAGTTGGACTTTTGTCCATGTTTGTTTTTGCATTTTTGTTCCAGTTCACAGCTGTTGTTTCGTTACTGTGTCTGGAAAGCTCTTGTGTACAGGAATTGCCACTCTGGTGTTATGAGTTAATGCCAGAGTCTTAAAGTAATTTCTGGATGGTGTTTTGATAGGGTTTTCAGCTGACCATGAAAGTGTCCTTTCTGTCTTCTGCTATCTAGTAAGTGGACCTCAAATTTGCTAAACCTATTTTCATGCTGCGTTTGTTATTTCATCTTAAATCACCGCCAATACATGTGGGGGGCCTCTGTCTCCTTTCAGGGTATTTCTCTAGAGGTGAGCTAGGACTAATATTTTCCTCTGCTAGCATTATTTAGTCCTCCGGCTGGCGCTGGGCATCTAGGGATAAAAAGCAGGAATGCTACCCGGCCACTTCTAGTTGTGCGGTAGGTTTAGTTCATGGTCAGTTCAGTTCCCATCTTCCAAGAGCTAGTTCCTATATATGCTGATGCTATGTTCTCTTGCCATTGAGAACATGACAGTTATACATCTTATTACTTCTACCCAAGTGCATGACCTTACGTTTATCCCCATTAAAGCTCATTTGCCATTTATCAGCCCAAGCTTCTAGTTTACATAAACCATCTTGTAATATAAAATTGTCCTCTCCTGTATTGATTACCCTGCAGAGTTTAGTGTCATCTGCAAATATTGAAATTCTACTCTGAATGCCCCCTACAAGGTCATTTATAAATATGTTAAAAAGAAGAGGGCCCAATACTGACCCCTGTGGTACCCCACTGCTAACCGCGACCCAGTCCAAGTGTGCTCCATTAATAACTACCCTTTGTTTCCTATCCCTGAGCCAGCTCTCAACCCACTTACACATATTTTCCTCTATCCCCATTATTCTCATTTTATGTATCAAAATCAGCTCGGGCTCTTATTTTTGGAAACATCGTCTGTCTACTGTGTCCTTGTACAAAAAATCTTGAACTATTACTTTACCTTATCGCGCTGCAATGAAAAATCATTAGATTAATGCGTTATGCTCTTAACACAGCAATGGATAAAGATTGTCGATGACTACATCTGTGCCTATGTGCTTAATAAAGGTGTCCGGTCTGAATATGCTCCTGATATCTCATACAGCAGTAATTCTGGTATTGGCTTACTCTGCACTACTCAAATTAATAGAATAAAACTCCCTCCTACTTGTAACAAAAATGTAATTTTGCAGTCTAGAGATTACATTAATTTTTACTTTTGGGTGCTCTTCAGCTGATCAGCCAGCGCGCTACATGAAGCCGGGTTCCATATGCAAGTAGTCGGCAAGTGTTATAGCTTGCCAAGGAGGGAGCCGATCATGTTTGCTCAACTCTAGTGAGTTAAAACTATTGAACTCAGGATGCTGAAATACATCCTGAGTCAAATAGTGGCGACACTTGGCCATGTGACCATTGCTACCACCTCACCTGACCCATGACCTTATTGTATGTTTAAAAATTATAAGATTTTTTAATCCTCTTTGTGTTTGTAGCACCTCATAGCACAATGAGAGACACGAAAAAAATGCCGATTAAATAATTGATAAAGTAGTGTCTGACATTGCAGATATGAGGTGTAAAAAACAAAAGATTTGTGTACACGGCGCACGGTGTGAGTTGCCGGCAACTAATTTTGAACAATAGAAATAAATAGAGTTTTCAACATAAAATTTTTATTTTGGGACACAAAAAAAAAAATGGGGAAAGATTATTAAAGAGAATGGACGTCGGCAATCAAGGGTGGATGATAACTACTGGTTTGGGAGTGGGTAGAGGAGGAGGAACCGTAGTCCAGAATGCTGGAAGGTATTTCAGACCACCCTGTGGCAGACGGTGGGGATATTGCCACCTCTGGAGGGGAGGGAGGAGGCACCAGCAGTCTACGGGTGCTTGATGACTGGCTCTGGCTACTCCTGCTTCGGCTTGACCCCGGCCGAGAGCTAGTTGTGGGTATTGGAGCAGCCTGAGATGCCGCAGCTGTCCTTTTTTCTCTCCTTTTTTTCTCCTTTTTCTCTCTCCCTCTGAGTGTTCCTCCAAATGGCGTCTTGTTGAGCTTGAGGGCCTGGCAGGAGCAGGACTCGGCGGCTGGGTACGATGGTGTTGGTGGCGGTGTCCCTCAGCACCCAGACCTCTGTAGAGTTGCTGTGCAGCAGGACTAGGAGTCATGCTTGCCAGCGTTGGTACTACTGGCATTGTATTCGCTGGTTGCATGATCCTAGCCTGCTGCAGAGAACTCACATAGGCGTTGTTGCAGGCCTGCATCACCGAAATCTGGAGTTCCGGTGTAAGGTGTTCCACCATGCCCTTAGCAATGGCACTAAAAAAATGTTTTGCCGGCCTCATGAGCTCAAATTCCATTGATTCAAGGCGCCGGTCGATATTGGACAGAGCAGTGTCCATCCTATCTCCTAGTACCTTGAAACAATTCTGGAAAACCGTGCCCAAATGAAAATATTTGGGCATTAGCGGCCTGTCCGAGGCCCGCTGACGCTGGCGGGAATACCCGAAAGAAGGAGCGCCTGAGGCCTCGACCAGGGGAACACCAGATGGACCGGCTGCCGTTTCTCCAGAATGTGGTTCATGCCTGCTCTCGCTGTGAGATGGCTGTGACGGGTCCGATGGTGTTAGAAAAAGTATCTCAGTGAGGATTGAAAAGAAAAGCAAAAAAATAGAATTGTGTGGATAAAACAAAACTTATTTAATGTCCATTCAGAAAGTGATTACAAAAATGAAGAAAAAGTAAATTATAAGTTCATTGCACACAAATTTAAGTATTTGGTTAAAAAGAAAATGGAAGCAAGCATTGATCTTACATATGGTCTTGTGGCATGATGTGTTCGTCCATGTGGAGAGAGTCTCAAGGTATGAGAACTGACCCATGCTGAGACCAGACGGTTTATATACAATTCTGTCCCATAGACCTTCATGGGTTACTATTTTCTCCTACATAATATCCACATAAGGTGATCCAGTTCCATGTCCATAACTTATACCATAAAAGTAGATTCCAGAATATTCCTAATGACTCCATGCATTACCTCATGCTATGTTGCCTATTTATATTTTGTTTACCAGCTAGAAGTAACCTTAGTCAACTACTTATAGCTCCAATTGACAAGTAACCTCTAGATTTTGACATGCAGGGGACAGATGGTCAACCCAGGATCTCCGGAATAGCTGACACACACACTCTACCTAGGCCCTGGTTTATTATTTGATTTATCAATATGTAAGTGATTATATATATTATAAGATTTTACAGATGGCGATTCATGAAGGACCGCTCCAGATGGCCGAACAGGTTCGAGGGTGCTGCTGTGTGTTCTGTGAAAAGATAAGGAAAACATTAGTATACAAAAAATAACATTTCATATTCGCCACCTCCTGTGTAATATAAAGTTAACATTACATCACACAACACTATAAAATAATTTAACGTATAATTGTAAGGGTCACTTCCGTCTGTCAGTCTGTCTGTCCTTCACTCATGGTTATTCATTCGCTGATTGTTCTCGCCAGCTGCCTGTCATGGCTGACGCGACCAATCAGCGACGGGCACAGTCCAGAATAAAATGGCCGCTCCTTACACCCTGAAGTCAATGCCTGTCGCTCGCATACTCCCCTCTGGCCTCGCTAAACACAGGGATAACGCAATCCGTTGCCGCCGCTAAACCTTGGTGTCAACAACTTTTTACTATTGACGCTGCCTATGCCACATCAATATTAAAAAATGTAATGTAACAAATTTGATTACAAAAAATACCATGCTATACTCACCCTCCGTAGGCGTTTGCGACGGCCGCCATCTTTTACGGTGGCAGAAGGACCTGCCATGACGTCACGGTCATGTGACCGAGACGTCATCACAGGTCCTGCGATCAGGACGTCATCACAGGTTCTGCGATCAGACCAACCCTGGGAACGGAACCTGCCCTGGACTACAAGGTCTCCCGTGGAAATTTGGGAAGAACAAATAGAATATAACCCCCCCTAGGTCCAAACAGGAAGTTGGTCGTTATAAGCTCCCAAATTATCTCCCATAGATGAGGTAGACAGGCTGTTCCTTCTTTGTTTGCGTCTGGTGCCAGCTGACAAAATTTGGCAAGTCTGGCATCACAGACTTGGCCCTATCCTGGATCTCATCATACCTAACAGACCGGACATTCAGCGTCTCCCACTCACACCACCTCCTCACCTCGCCCCCTATCTGTCGGAGTCCCACAAGGTTCAGTTCTAGGGCCCCTGCTCTTCTCCATTTACGCCTTTGGCCTGGGACAGCTCATAGAATCTCATGGCTTTCAGTATCACCTCTTTGCTGATGACACACAGATCTACATCTCTGGACCAGATATCACCTCCATACTAACCCGAATCCCTCAATGTCCGTCTACTATTTCATCTTTCACCGCTAGATTTCTGAAACTTAACATGGACAAAACAGAATTCATCATCTTTCCCCCATCTCACGCGACCCCCCCAACGAACCTATCCATTACAGTATATGGCTGCCCACTCTCCCCAGTCCCACAAGCTCGCTGCCTCGGGGTAATCCTTGACGCTGATCTCTCCTTCAAACTACATATCCAAGCCCTTTCCACTTCCTGCCGACTTAAACTCAAAAATATTTCACAAATCCGTACATTCCTCAACCAAGAATCTGCAAAAACCCTAGTCCATGCCCTGATCATCTCTCGCCTTGACTACTGCAACCTCCTGCTCTGTGGCCTCCCCTCTAACACTCTCGCACCCCTCCAATCTTCCAATCTATTCTAAACTCTGCTGCCCGACTAATCCACCTGTCCCCCCACTATTCCCTGGCCTCTCCCCTCTGTCAATCCCTTCACTGGCTCCCCATTGCCCAGAGACTCCAGTACAAAACCCTAACCATGACATACAAGGCCATCCACAACCTGTCTCCTCCATACATCTGTGACCTCGTCTCCCGTTACTTACCTACACGCAACCTCCGATCCTCACAAGATCTCCTTCTCTACTCCCCTCTTATCTCCTCTTTCCACAATCGTATACAAGATTTCTCTCGCGTATCACCCCTACTCTGGAACCCTCTACCACAACACATCAGACTCTCGCCTACCATCGAAACCTTCAAAAAGAGCCTGAAGACCCACCTCTTCCGACAAGCCTACAACCTGCAGTAACCACCGATCCACCAAACCGCTGCATGACCAGCTCTATCCTCACCTACTGTATTCTCACCCATCCCTTGTAGATTGTGAGCCTTCGCGGGCAGGGTCCTCTCTCCTCCTGTACCAGTTATGACTTGTATTGTTTAAGATTATTGTACTTGTAAAGCCTAAATGCGACTTTTATATCCGACTTTGCCAATAATGCTTTATGACCAAGTGTTTTAAAAATTTCCACTGCCATGTTAAACAATGCAAAACCACAAAAGAACCACAGTGAAATAGTCCAAAATAAACAAATATTAAAATTTTTTATTCGTATCAAACAAAGTTACTGACAAATAAATGGGCTAAAATTGGCAACAATTTGATAGGTATGTGTGTCAAGTCCACATTAATAAATATATATATATAAAGAAACATTCCATGTGGAACTCATCATTATAAACTGGATGTAAATAATATATAAATAAGTCAGTCTTACATGGTTCACATAGAAGCGTATCATTTAAAGTGCATAGATGTTGGTCACAATCATAGAGTGAACATACCAGATGGAAGAACAATGGATGCCATGCTGTCTCCCGCCCACCCCAAAGCGCCTTTAGGAAACTAATAATGCCCTTAAATAAAATGGCTGCTGGATTACTTTTAGCGCATGGGCTGATCGCAGCCTATCCCCACCTCCTCCACTTCTGTCCGCTGTCTGACGTTTGGACACATGGGCCCGTGTGTATCAACGCCAGCAGGTGTGATGGGGTTGCAGTGGGTGGTGCTCTGATAGTGTTTTGCGGATATGGCAGCTATAAATAGCCACTGCATTGTATCCTGGCACTCCCCCTGAGGAAGGAAAGTTTGTGAAACGCGTGTCGTGGTGGGCGGGAGACAATGTGGCATTCTGTGTTCTTCCATCTGGTATGTTTACTCCATGTTTATGACCAACATCTATGCACTTTAAATGATACTCTTCTATGTGAACCATGTAAGACTGACTTATTTATATATTATATACATCCAGTTTATAATGATGAGTTCCACATGGATTCTTTATATATATTTATTAATGTGGACTTGACACACACCTATCAGGATTGCTGCCCTGTTTTTTCTGCCCTATATTATGCGATTTGTTGCCAATTTTAGCCCTTTTATTTGTCAGTGACTTTAGTTGATATAAATAACATTTTTTAATATTTGTTTATTTTGGACTATTTCACTGTGGTTCTTTTGTGGTTTTGGTTTGTTGAAGTGTGCAGTGTGTCCCACACTGTCCTATTATATAGGCTATGGATTTCTTTATGGTTAACTCCTGATCATTTACAATGTTTGGATTTTTCCTTAGTAGCCTTATGTGTTTTCCCTGTTTCTATCATGTTAAACAATGCATTGTTAAACAGACGAAAATGATTTATCCACATCATTTAATTATGATCTAGTAGGGTAAGATAGATGGTGTATTAGTCTAAAAGATCCTGGTTCTTTTTTGGGAACAATACATAGAGGAGAAATTTTAATGGTAGAAAATAGAGGATAGTCAAAGGGGCCATCAACTCTTATCTTTTTGTAGTTCCTTGGAAATTTTTACCCTTGCAACATAACTAAATTTTAATATGGACTATAAATCGTCAAATATTGTACAACCCTGTCCCTTAAATAGGGAAATGATGAAACCATCAGAAATACCATGCTATATTATCTTTCTATTCTCCAGCAAAGATGAGCGAACCTTTTAAGGTTCGGCTCGGATTGGCAAACTTCACACTTATCCCAACCCATCCAAATCCAAACCATGGGACAGACGCCATGAGCAGTGGCATCAATTGACCCAGAGTACGAATAAAATAGTTGCCCAGCATGGGACAGGGCTTGGACCTGCATTTGTAGCTGAAATATTAATTAGTAACAGTTGGATGAGTGACAGTTGTAGGACTGGTGCTCTGAGAGCCCTGCCAAATTCACGTGGAGACCCAACTTGAAGTCCAAATATTTACAAAATTTAGGGGCACACACCAGGAAAAGTGGCATCAACTGAGCCGCAGTGGAAATTTTTTTATGATGCAAAATGGTTGGATGGGACATGTTCTGGCTCAGTATTTCTAGCTTACAAATTGATCAGTAAGATGTTGATGAGTAAGAGGTATAGGCCTGGTGCTCTGAGTCCTCTTCCACTACAAGCAATTTACCACAAAGAAACCCAACTTGGAGTCTCCACATTTAAAAAAAAAATGTCACACTCCACTAAAGTGACATCAATTTTGCCCAGACTAGAAATAGTAAAATGGTGTTCTGACACCCCTGCCTCTACAGGCAAGATTCAACAAGGAAACCTGACTTAAGAGTCTCCATTTACAAAAAAATTGGCTTGTGATGACTCAGGAGGAGGAATAGCGGAAATATTAGGGGCTTTAAAAAGAAAGGTAACGGGTGGACACATCTTTTATTTGTTTGTTGCATCGGTAGTAACAGAAGCCACAACAAAGGTGTCTCAAACTGCAATAACGAGTTTCATGTTTGCATGCTGTAGCGCTACAGAGTGCTACTTTATTTGTTGGTTGTATATGGAGATGGCGACTCTTAGTAAGCACCTAGAGGCAAAAAAATTATATTACCAGTAATTAGTAATTACATGTGACAGATATGGTCTATATATATATGGCCATGTGTATCCTTGCACTCCCGTAAAAATACAGTTCAGCGCCAAAAAGGGCAAATCATGAACATATAAAAGACAGCGCACCAGGAGCTGCCAAATAGTAAACAACTTTATAGACACAATATTCAACATTAAAAACAACCAAAAGGCTGGTGGGCAAATCTGCTCAGCAGTGAGCCAAGCTCTGGCAGCACAGCCAGTCAGTGACAACCATAGTAGTATTAGGAGCAACCAAAATATATCATGTGACAACTGGGTAACACATAGGGAAATCCTACTTCCAAAGCATAAGATAGACAGACATTGCTGATTAAATGCTAAATTGCATAGTGCATTTAAATTCTATATACCGTATTTTCCGGCGTACAAGACGACTTTTTAACCCCTGAAAATCTTCTTAAAAGTCGGGGGTCGTCTTGTACGCCGGGAATCGCCTTGTACGCCGGGTGTATATGGTGGGTGGGGGGGGGAGTGATCCTGATGACGACGAGGGGGCGTCTCACAGGAAAGTGAGTATTCCCCATTACCTTATCATAGCGCTGCAGCGTGGGGTCTCTGTGCTGGGAGCGGCGGCTGCTGTGCTGTGCTGTGGCGGCTCCTCTTCTGCAGTGTGGGGCCTCTGGTGCTGTGGGGCAGTGGCGGCGGCGTATCTTCATGCAGTCGGGGCTCCTCCGGCATCTCAGCCTGGAAGCCCCGCCGGCAACTCCATCGGTGTAATGCGCTGGCCTCCGGGAAAATGGCCGCTGCTTAGATTCAGATCTCGTGTCCCGAGATTTCGGGACGAGATCTGAATCTGAGCAGCGGCCATTTTCCCGGAGGCCACCTGACCGCATTGTACCGATGGAGTTGCCGGCGGGGCTTCCAGTCTTTGAGATGCCGGAGGAGCCCCGACTGTATGAAGATACGCCGCCGCCACTGCCCCACAGCACCAGAGGCCCCACACTGCAGAAGAGGAGCCGCCACAGCACAGCACAGCAGCCGCCGCTCCCAGCACAGAGACCCCACGCTGCAGCGCTATGATAAGGTAATGGGGGATACTCACTTTCCTGTGAGACGCCCCCTCGTCCTCATCAGGATCACTCCCCCCCCCCCAAAAGGCTCACATTCACCGGCCCTATAAGACGGCATATGGTGTATAAGAAGACCCCCAACTTTTAAGAAGATTTTATTTTTTAACTGGTAAAGTTGGGGGGTCGTCTTATACGCCCAGTCGTCTTATACGCCGGAAAATACGGTAATGAGGAGACCTATAACTGTTGTCAAGCTATGTAATGCACAAGACTGTGCTGCAAGACCCAAAGCATAGTCTACCTGTACTGCAGCAATGGTGCCTCTTCCCCCACTCGCGTCTCGCCGGTGTGAGTCCTCCACTCCTCACCTTCAGGCGTTTTTAATTACAGCATGACCTTGCCTTCCTGTAGAGATGTAGGCTTTAGTCTAAGAGAGGATTCACATTAGGATAGGTCCCAGCAACGAGAATCGCCTTATTGTGGCTGCCAGGTACATGTAAATTAGCCAATTTATGTGCTAAGTATTCTCAATTTTTCCTGTTTTCTAGAACAGTAATGCAATTCAAGTTTCATAATTCATGTTAGCATGCTATAGAGCGCTTCTTTATTTGTTGGTTGTATAAGGAGATGGCTACTCTTAGTAAGCACCTGTTCACACCTGATTTCTGATATTTGTACACTTTCTACTAGCCTGCCCAATCAGCAACTGGGGTGCAAAAGTTAATTTAAGATCCATAACTTGTTCATCTTGAAAGCTAGGCGGTCTGTACTTTCAGGGGAAATGACTTAAAGATATTACTTCTGCCACTTACACTGCTGCTGCTGCTAAGGTTTTTGCGTTGATGATTCAATGTCCCCAAGGATGGAAATCTAGAGCTGTGATGCACGCTGTGTGCCTCACTGTTGTTTTGTGGATAAGCACACCTTAAGATTGTCTACAAGCGTGTTACGATACTACAGTATGCACGTATCCCTACTTCTGGGGAGGGGGTGAGGGAGGCATCTAGCAAAATGTACTCTTGTACCCATGGATCTAACAGAGTGGCAACCCAGTAGTCAGAACTATTTCTAATCCTAACAATATGCGCATCACATTGCAGAAAATGAAGTCCATGGTGTGTTGGTGGCGGGGAAACACTCAAGCTAGCTTCCACCGTCCCCTCTTGCCAACCACGAAAAGACAGGTGATCATTATCCTCTTCATATCCTAACTGTTATAAACATAAAGAACAAAAACCGAAATGATGTCCATATAATAGTTAATTTTTATTTATTATTTAAGGAAAAAATAATAATGATAACAACAAAAATGGCACTACATAAATGGTAGGGGGTGGGAAAAGAAACCAAAGGTATGGCACAAAGGAGGGGCACAGCAACATGAGATAATTGATCTACAATATAGCAGTACTATATGAATAAATAAATAAATAAATAAATAAATAAATACATATCATATAGAAAAAATGCTGAAAAAATTGGTATCAGTCTGTTTTTACCCGACATAGGACAACCCAAAATTAAATATTAAATATATATACGTGGGCAAAGTGCAAAAGACTAGTGCAAAAATAAAGTGCACAAGTGCAAAATTTATTGAGATAGGTTGCTCAGGTAATGTCTGACTGCAGGTTACTGCCATCTAGTGTCTGGACACTGCTCTAGGATTAGCTCCCATTGTTCCCTATAGATGATTTTAGTATTTACAAGTGTGACAATCATAGTGAAAGGAAGCAACCGATGAAACAAAGAAAAGAAAGTGCCATAGGCGAGTATTGTACCTGCAATGCTGCTGTCTCCAGGATGTGCCAGTCCCCGACGCGCGTTTCGGCGCTAAGCCTTCGTCAGGGGGTCATGACCCCCTGACGAAGGCTTAGCGCCGAAACGCGCGTCGGGGACTGGCACATCCTGGAGACAGCAGCATTGCAGGTACAATACTCGCCTATGGCACTTTCTTTTCTTTGTTTCATCGGTTGCTTCCTTTCACTATGATTGTCACACTTGTAAATACTAAAATCATCTATAGGGAACAATGGGAGCTAATCCTAGAGCAGTGTCCAGACACTAGATGGCAGTAACCTGCAGTCAGACATTACCTGAGCAACCTATCTCAATAAATTTTGCACTTGTGCACTTTATTTTTGCACTAGTCTTTTGCACTTTGCCCACGTATATATATTTAATATTTAATTTTGGGTTGTCCTATGTCGGGTAAAAACAGACTGATACCAATTTTTTCAGCATTTTTTCTATATGATATGTATTTATTTATTTATTTATTTATTTATTTATTCATATAGTACTGCTATATTGTAGATCAATTATCTCATGTTGCTGTGCCCCTCCTTTGTGCCATACCTTTGGTTTCTTTTCCCACCCCCTACCATTTATGTAGTGCCATTTTTGTTGTTATCATTATTATTTTTTCCTTAAATAATAAATAAAAATTAACTATTATATGGACATCATTTCGGTTTTTGTTCTTTATGTTTATATATGAATTTTCCGAGTTGTCTGGTATTACGTCCATTATCTTGGGTATATGTGCACATATAAATATTGACATTCTATGTACATGTGGAAGTTTACATATCCCTTGCCTTGAGTTATTTATTTATATCCTAACTGTTGCACATACATCACCTCGTCATCCTCCATTTATTCCTCGGCTCCTACACTAACAGTTTTTCTGGTACCATGAGCCCCTTGTTAAAGACGAGATTTTCTCTCCAATGGAACCAACCTCAGGTATCGCTGTTAATAGGCACCTACAATTGGGGAAATAAATCAGAGAGACAGACTACAGGTTGTCTTTCCAAAATATCCTGTTTTATTGTCCCCCCGAGCCCTTCTTTTATTCCATCACTAATCGATACACCCCTTGTCTTTGATGGGTAGGTGTTGAATCTACGCCCACGTCTAGCTGTTGGCACCAATCCTCCGATTCTCCATCTGAGCCGTTATTTTCCACCTGACAGGTCGATTCTAAGGGCTCAACGGTTGTGATGGCATTGTTGTCAACAGTATATAACTTTGCCACTGTAGCGTACCTTGGCAAAGTGACCTCTTCCTCTCCACAGTTCAAAAGTCGTACCGGCACCCGTCCCCGGTGTACCTCGACCACCCCTCGTGCCGTGAGTATAGTGGGCCTGCTGTCGGTGTACACTGGTTCTATTAAGGCTTGATAGTCTCGTCCTTTAGTACCAATGGCCGCTCTACACCATACCAGCATTTCTGTTTTTGGTGGGATTACAATAGACGTTGGATCACTCACCCTCACACTGCCGATTTCTCCACCTGCAACTTCTACCTGTTGCCTTAACATTAATATTTTTATTTCCCTCCTGAGAACTCTCTGCTGGCAGGATCGGGCAGTTTCAGCAATTTGCTGTAAGACAGAAATAACTTCGGAAAAGCAGTTCTCTAACACCTTCATTCCTATCAATACAGTTGGTTCACAGTTCTGCCGGTCAACATCAACGACAATTATACCCTGTTTCTTCAATTCTGCTTTACCAATCTTTATGGTCATCTCCCTGAATCCTAGTTTCGGTACCAACTTACCATTACTGGCCCATATATCTAGTTCAACATCAGAGGGCCCTTTATCAATATCTACATCAGCCCAGTACCTCTTATAAAGGATATATGGTATAGATGAAATCTGGGAACCTGTATCCAACAAAGCGTTGAGGGGAATTCCGTCCAGCACGATAGGGATGATAGGTCGTCCTCCGATGTACCTGTCGTGCCAGGGTGTTGGGCCTTGAAAATTCATTCCTGCGAAGCGGGTCGCATTCCCAGGGGATTCCCGTTTAAACCACAATCTCGTGCAAAGTGGCCTGGCTGCTGGCAACGGCGGCAAATGGGCTGTCCATCCGGTTGGAAACGGTCGCGGGGTTGCCCTCTCCATGTCGGGTATCTCCGGGGTCTCATCCATGGGACATCCTCTCTACGGTTTGCCAACTCTATCTTGAGTCCTCTCATCTCCTGCATGGTTTTAGCCATTGAAGCAACAACATCAGTTAAAGAGTCAAGCTTTTGTTGAAGAGTCTCATTAGTACTAGGCCCCAGGGGCTTAGCAATGGCCCCAGACATAGCCGATGTCACTGGCACTTCCTGTTGTTGAGATGCACCTGCCATGGGTTGCGCAAAATCCTGATCCCGAGGTGCCTCTGCCAGCTGGAGACATATAGCGCTCTCTGTTAATTGGGCAAATGTCAATTCAGGGTTCTTAAAAACAAGCATGCTCACATGCCCCCAGTGAGAAGGGGTGTAGAGTCCCTCAATAAATTGATCTCTTAGTAGTTTATCCTCTCCAGTGTTAAAAATGGGTTCAGCCAGTGTAAGTGATTTAAGGGCTTCCTGCAGGTAGCATGGCCACTTAACTGCATCATCAGGAGACTAACACGCTGAGATCTTCTTCCTACTTCCTTTAGAAAAGTTTAACTTAGACAAGAGTTAGAAGGAGGACAGTAAAAAAGAGGAGGAGGAGGAGAAGAGGAGGTGGCGGTTGATTCCACAAACCTTCTTTAATTGGCAGCAGGCGTTTGCGATAGTGGCTAGCGTCATAGGTGAGAGATTTCCGGATAACTGTTCGGGCCTGTTCTGCTACTTTGACTCGATAGGTGAGGCATATCGTACATATGGGGGTCAGGCGTGGCTGCGTTATGACGAGCAGTTCCGTCAGAGGAAGGCAGTCAGACCCGAAATCAAATGGGATCACACGGATATCGGGCTTTGGTTGAAAGTCATGGCCCCGGTGAGATACGGGCAGTCCTTTCAGGGGAGCGGGAGCACCAGCAACCAGCAGTCAGGACATGCCAGCGGAAGTCAGGGGGCCCAGGGTGGGAAAGAGATGTCAGGTACTTGTTGGCAATTCAATGATGGCCAATGTAAGTACGGGAACTCCTGCAAATTTAGGCACGTTTGTTCCCATTGCAACGGGAGCTCCCATGGAGCGTCAAAATGTTTCAAAAAAGCCAAGGGTAAGCCAGGAATGGGTGGCCGTCAAGGGGGAGACACTGGTGAGTCTTCAAAGGATGGCCCCCTATCTAAATAGATACCCAGATCATGAAAAAGCGGGAATTCTTTTACGAGGTTTTTCTGAGGGTTTTCGTATTCCTGCCCCTTCTCATGCGGTTCCCTTTACTACTAAGAATTTGAGGTCAGCGGATTTACATGCTTCGGTAGTCAGTTGTAAGTTGGCGAAGGAGGTGGAAATGGGTAGGATGGCAGGGCCATTTAGTTCATTGCCAATTGAAGGTGTGATCATTTCACCATTGGGGGTGGTGCCCAAGAAGGAGCCAAACAAGTTTCGGTTGATCCAACATTTGTCGTATATGAGGGGTAGGTCAGTTAATGACGGCATAGATGGGGAATTATGTTCCGTGGTGTATACCTCGTTTGACGCAGCGGTACAGTGGGTACGGCGATATGGAGAAGGGGCTTTACTGGCTAAAACGGATATTGAATCGGCATTTCTGCTGCTCCCGGTTCACACGGATAGCATTCCTTTGTTGGGTTGTTATTGGAACGGTGGTTTTTATCTTGATAGATGTTTGCCTATGGGCTGTTCGATTTCTTGTTCTCTGTTTGAGATGTTTAGCACTTTTCTGGAATGGGTGGTTAGGGACGTTTCCGGTGTTCCGCCATTCATTATTTGGATGATTTTTTGTTTATTGGCTGTCGTGAATTCTGATTTGGGCTTCCTCTGGTGGCTACTGGTGGTACTGGCTGACTTTTTGTCTTCTGTTCCCAGTGCACCTGTTTCCATCAGGCAATTGGGAGTTTCCTACTTAGGCTGGCTGCTCAGTCATTCTAGTGCCGGCAATCAATGGTACCAGACCTCCTCTGTTGCTTGTTACCTGCTCCAAGTCTGCAATTCAGCTAAGTTGAATCTTTGGCTTTTGTTATTGGTTTTGTCCAGCATGCATTTATATTTCTTGTGCTGCTGGAAGCTCTAGTGATCTGAAATTACTACTCCGGTGTCATGAGTTGATAACGGAGCTAAGGTAATTTCTGGATGGCTGTTTAGCGTTTTGAGGTAACCGTGAAGTCCTCTTTTGTATCTTCCGCTATCTAGTTAGAGGGCCTCACTTTGCTGAATCTATATTCATACTACATTTGTATTTTCCTCTTACCTAACCGATATTATATGTGGGGGGCTACTATAACTTTTGGGGTTTCCCTGGAGGCAAGCCAGGTCTGTGTATTCCTCTACTAGGGGTAGCTAGATCTCCGGCTGGCGCGAGGTGTCTAGGAACAACGTAGGAACACCCCCTGGCTACTTTTAGTTGCGTGTTAGGTTCAGCATCACGGTTACCTAAGATACCATCTTCCTAGAGCTAGTCCGTTTTTTCCCTGTTCCTCTGCCATTGGGAATCATGACAGTATTGCCGGCCCAAATGTATTAAAAGTATTGGCTGAAGAAAGAGAGAAAAAAGAAGTTTCTGACACTTTTTTTTTTTTTTTTGCTCTGAGGCTCTGTCTAGCCAAAATTGCAATCTGCTGTTTTTTTTTCCTCTCCTCTTAACCCCTGAATGGCTCAGATCTCAGTTGCTGAGAAATGGATATCCAGAGTTTAGCTTCAAACCTGAATACTCTTGCTTCTAAGGTTCAAAATATCCAAGACTATGTTATACATGCTCCTATGTCTGAACCCAAGATCCCTATACCTGAGTTCTTTTCTGGAGATAGATCTCATTTTTTGAATTTTAAGCACAATTGTAAATTGTATCTATCTCTGAGATCTCGCTCCGCTGGAGACCCCGCTCAACAGGTTAAAATTGTTATTTCCTTGTTGCAGGGTGACCCCCAGAATTGGGCATTTGCATTGGCACCAGGGGATCCTGCGTTGCTCAATGTGGATGCGTTTTTTCTGGCACTGGGGTTGCTCTATGAGGAACCTAATTTGGAGATTCAGGCTGAAAAGGCCTTGATGGCCCTCTCTCAAGGGCATGATGAAGCTGAAATATATTGTCAAAAATTTCGAAAATGGTCAGTGCTTACTCAGTGGAATGAGTGCGCCCTGGCGGCGAATTTCAGAGAAGGTCTCTCTGACGCCGTTAAAGATGTCATGGTGGGGTTTCCTACGCCCACAGGTCTGAACGAATCCATGACTATGGCTATTCAGATTGATCGGCGTTTACGGGAGCGCAAACCTGTGCACCATTTGGCGGTGTCTTCTGAGCAGGCACCGGAGATTATGCAATGTGATAGAATTCTGTCCAGAAGTGAACGGCAGAATTATAGGCATAAAAATGGGTTGTGCTTCTACTGCGGTGATTCTGCTCATGTTATATCAGCATGCTCTAAACGCACAAAAAAGGCTGATAAGTCTTTTGCAATTGGCACCTTACAGTCTAAGTTTATTTTGTCTGTAACTTTGATCTGTTCATTATCATCTATTACTGTGGATGCCTATGTGGATTCTGGCGCTTCCTTGAGTCTTATGGATTGGTCCTTTGCCAGACGCTGTGGGTTTAGCCTAGAGCCATTGGAAGTTCCTATCCCTCTGAAGGGTATCGATTCCACACCTTTGGCTAGGAATAAACCACAATTCTGGACACAAGTGACTATGTGTAGTACTCCTGACCATCAGGAGGTGATTCGCTTCCTTGTGTTGCATAACTTGCATGATGTCTTAGTGCTTGGATTGCCATGGTTGCAAACTCATAGTCCAGTCCTTGACTGGAAAACAATGTCTGTATTAAGCTGGGGATGTCGGGGGGCTCATGGGGAAGCACCTTTGGTTTCTATTGCTTCATCTACTCCCTCTGAAATTCCAGCATTTTTGTCTGATTTTTCTGATGTTTTTGAGGAGCCTAAATTTAGTTCTCTTCCCCCCCACAGGGATTGTGATTGTGCTATAGACTTGATTCCTGGCAGCAAGTTCCCCAAGGGTCGTTTGTTCAATCTGTCTGTGCCTGAGCATGCTGCTATGCGAGAGTATATTAAGGAGTCCTTGGAAAAGGGACATATCCGTCCATCCTCATCCCCTTTAGGAGCAGGTTTTTTTTTCGTGGGTAAAAAGGATGGCTCCCTGAGGCCCTGCATTGATTATCGCCTGTTGAATAAGATTACAGTCAAATACCAGTATCCTTTGCCTTTATTGACTGATTTGTTTGCTCGTATTAAAGGGGCAAAGTGGTTCTCTAAGGTTGATCTTCGGGGTGCATATAATTTGGTGCGGATTAAGCAGGGAGATGAGTGGAAAACTGCATTTAATACGCCCGAGGGCCATTTTGAGTATTTGGTGATGCCTTTTGGTCTCTCTAATGCCCCTTCAGTCTTTCAGTCCTTTATGCACGATATTTTCCGTAAATATCTGGATAAATATATGATTGTGTATTTGGATGATATTTTGATTTTTTCGGATGACTGGGAGTCGCATGTTCAACAGGTTAAGAAGGTTTTTCAGGTTTTGCGGTCCAATTCTTTGTTTGTAAAGGGTTCAAAGTGTATCTTTGGGGTTCAGAAGATCTCCTTTTTGGGGTATATTTTTTCCCCTTCTTCTGTTGAGATGGATCCTGTTAAGGTTCGGGCTATTTGTGATTGGACGCAGCCTACTTCCCTGAAGAGTCTTCAGAAGTTCTTGGGCTTTGCTAATTTCTATCGTCGATTTATAACTGGGTTTTCAAGTATTGCTAAACCTTTGACTGATTTGACTAAGAAGGGTGCTGATGTTGCCAATTGGTCCTCTGCGGCTGTGGAGGCCTTTCGGGAGCTTAAGCGCCGCTTTGCTTCTGCCCCTGTGTTGCGCCAGCCTGATGTTTCGCTCCCTTTTCAGGTTGAGGTTGATGCTTCCGAGATTGGAGCAGGGGCGGTTTTGTCACAGAGAAGTCCCGATTGCTCAGTGATGAGACCATGTGCATTTTTCTCTCGAAAGTTTTCGCCCGCAGAGCGAAATTATGATGTCGGTAATCGGGAGCTCTTGGCTATGAAGTGGGCATTTGAGGAGTGGCGTCATTGGCTTGAGGGTGCTAGACATCAGGTGGTGGTCTTGACTGATCACAAGAATCTGATTTACCTTGAGTCTGCCAGGCGTCTGAATCCCAGACAGGCGCGCTGGTCGTTGTTTTTCTCCCGGTTTAATTTTGTGGTTTCATACTTGCCGGGCTCGAAAAATGTGAAGGCAGATGCTCTTTCTAGGAGTTTTGAGCCTGACTCCTCTGGTGATTCTGAGCCTACTGGTATCCTTAAGGATGGAGTGATTTTGTCTGCTGTCTCCCCAGACTTGCGACGTGCGTTGCAGGAGTTTCAGACTGATAGGCCTGATCGTTGTCCGTCTGGGAGATTGTTTGTTCCAGATGAGTGGACCAGTAGAGTCATCTCAGAGGTTCATTCTTCTGTGTTGGCAGGCCTCCCTGGAATTTTTGGTACCAGAGATTTGGTGGCCAGGTCCTTCTGGTGGCCTTCCCTGTCTCGGGATGTGCGTACCTTCGTACAGTCTTGTGATATTTGTGCTCGGGCCAAGCCTTGCTGTTCTCGGGCTAGTGGATTATTGTTGTCCTTGCCTATTCCAAAGAGGCCGTGGACGCACATCTCTATGGACTTTATCTCGGATCTTCCGGTTTCTCAGAAGATGTCCGTTATTTGGGTGGTGTGTGACCGTTTTTCTAAGATGGTCCATTTGGTACCCTTGCCCAAATTGCCTTCTTCATCCGAGTTGGTTCCTTTATTTTTTCAGAATGTGGTTCGTTTACATGGTATCCCGGAAAACATCGTTTCTGACAGGGGATCTCAATTTGTGTCTAGGTTCTGGCGAGCGTTCTGTGCCAGGATGGGCATTGATTTGTCTTTTTCGTCTGCGTTCCATCCTCAGACTAATGGCCAGACGGAGCGAACTAATCAGACCTTGGAGACTTATTTAAGGTGTTTTGTGTCTGCTGATCAGGATGATTGGGTCGCCTTTTTGCCGTTGGCCGAGTTTGCCCTCAATAATCGGGCCAGTTCTGCCACTCTGGTTTCTCCTTTCTTTTGCAATTCAGGGTTTCACCCTCGTTTTTCATCTGGCCAGGTGGAATCTTCGGATTGTCCTGAAGTGGACACTGTGGTGGATAGATTGCACCAGATTTGGAGTCATATGGTGGACAATTTGAAGTTGTCTCAAGAGAAGACTCAGCAGTTTGCTAATCGTCATCGTCATGAGTAGTGTTGAGCGATACTTTCCGATATCGGAAAGTATCGGTATCGGAAAGTATCGGCCGATACCGTCAAAATATCGGATCCAATCCGATACCGATACCCGATCCCAATGCAAGTCAATGGGACGAAAATATCGGAATTAAAATAAACCCTTTATAAACTTGTAGGTTCATTCTACATGAAGGAAAACAACTAAGAATAATGTAGGATGTATTGGGGGACGTGGCGGAGATATTAAAGGCACAGAGGTTTAGCCCAATGTAATAGAATAGCAGGATTTTTTTTTTTTTTATGACGTTCGGCGTTAGAAAGAATTTGAGTATGTTAAGTTTTTTTTTTTTTATGTCAGATATTGATGTTTCACTACTTCCACGCCCTGCACCTTCTTTTTTACTTCTCCCACGCTTTCTTCTTCATTATCCTCATCATCAGCTTCTTTGACATCAACTTCTTCACCTTATTCATCTTCTTCTTCATCTTCTACCTATTATTTTTTGGGTTACATTGTTCATATTCTTTTTATTTTACTATTATCTTCATCATATTCTACTTCTTCATCATATTCTTATTTGTGACAGGCATTCCCGTAGTTGTTATCTATAAAAGTTTGAAGATTACACCTTCCGTTCTGCCTGTCACAAAACAGTTACATTTGTCCGCGTTCAGTTTGGCCTGCAGCATCAGGCTTTATCCAGGGGCACCACGAGGAGGAACGGACTCACCCCCATACACTGCTTAGTCTTCTTCTGCTTATAATTTAGATAATATTTTTTGCTCTGATATTTAGTGTTATGCTTAATGTCCTTCTGCTCTTTGTTCTGCAGCCTCTTGTTCTTCTGCTTCTCGGTCTTCCAGGTCGTCGTCGTCTCCAGGGTCGTCGTCTCCGGGGTCGTCGTCATCGGGGTGGTCTCCGGGGTCGTCGTCATCGGGGTGGTCTTCAGGGTCATCGTCTCCAGGGTCGTCGTCATCACGGTGGTTGTCGTCTCTGGTGTCGTCGTCATCTTAGGGGTGGTCTTCCGGGTCATCGTGTTTAGTCTCTTGAACTTGGAAATGTAGCAGAAGGTACAAGAAGGCTGAGAAAATGCCGAGAACCAGCTGATGGAACTGGAACTCGGATGGCTACCCGAAGGTCCAAGAGCCAATGGAACTACCGAGGACCAGCTGACGTTACTGGAACCCGGTTACTAAGCAGGAGGTACCCGTGCCTGAAAGCACTACCAAGGACCACCTGACGTTGGTGGAACTCGGATACCCAGAGGGAGGCACCTAAGCCAAAGGCTCTGCCCGGAACCAGCTGACGGTACTGGAACCAGGATGGGGAGCAGAAGGTACAAGAGCAAAAGACACTGCCGAGAACCAGCTGACGGTGCTGGAACCCGGATGGGTAGCCGAAGGTCCAAGAGCCAATGGAACTACCGAGGACCAGCTGACGTTACTGGAACCCGGTTAGTAAGCAGGAGGTACCCGTGCCTGAAAGCACTACCAAGGACCACCTGACGTTGGTGGAACTCGGATACCCAGAGGGAGGCACCTAAGCCAAAGGCTCTGCCCGGAACCAGCTGACGGTACTGGAACCAGGATGGGGAGCAGAAGGTACAAGAGCAAGTGCCTGCGTGGCTTTTGCAGGACACGATGCCGGCTGCACAGCAGGGGAACAGCTGGCGGTGCTGAACCCCACTGACACATTGGCTGGTGTTTTTCTCTGTGCAGCTAGCAGTACCGGGCCCCAACTGGCGTTGTTAGAGCCCGGGGTCAGCAGGAGGAGGAGAGGGAGCAGGAGGAGGAGAGGGAGCATAGTGTAGGCCGAAGCCTGCACTGGCGGCAGCTTTTGGGTCTGTTGTGCCTGCGTGGCTTTTGCAGGACACGATGCCGGCTGCACAGCAGGGGAACAGCTGGCGGTGCTGAACCCCACTGACACATTGGCGAGGTGTTTTTCTCTGTGCAGCTAGCAGTACCGGGCCCCAACTGGCGTTGTTAGAGCCCGGGGTCAGCAGGAGGAGGAGAGGGAGCAGGAGGAGGAGAGGGAGCATAGTGTAGGCCGAAGCCTGCACTGGCGGCAGCTTTTGGGTCTGTTGTGCCTGCGTGGCTTTTGCAGGACACGATGCCGGCTGCACAGCAGGGGAACAGATGGCGGTGCTGAACCCCACTGACACATTGGCGAGGTGTTTTTCTCTGTGCAGCTAGCAGTACCGGGCCCCAACTGGCGTTGTTGGAGCCCGGGCTCTGCAGGGGGAGCAGAGTGTAGGCCGAAGCCTAATTGAACCAATTTCAAAGGTAACCTTTAACCCCCCCTCAGGGGTTACAAAGTAAAAGAGCCACACAGTTCATGCAGCAGCAGTGCTGCACAAGTCAAAGGTTGCTCTTTTCATTTTTCTCCTTGCACACGCTGAATGAAACACGCATAACATTTAGCCCTTTATACAGTCAAACTGTGTTGGAGGCGTGAGTTCTCTTCGTAAAGAGACGCAGTACAGCTGGCAAAAATGCCACCTTGGTGCTTTGCGCGGCCTCCTGAGCATCGTTATTTGTTGCACAGGAGTCTGCGCTTTTGTGTTATCCCTTGGCCTTCCGCTGTTAGCGCTGACCATCCTCTGACATCATGTTATGTCGGCTGTTGCGGTTTGCGATGACCATGAATCCCAGCCCCCCAGTGTCTTAACATTGTTAAAACACTGCGGGGCTGGGATTCATGGCCTGGCGCAGTACATATGTTCGCCTCTCGCTTGGGTTCTTACACCCGCTTCAGACTATGCGGCGTCAGCTGATCCCTTATCGCATGCCACGGCCATGAAGACGCACAGTCCGAAGAAGGCGGAAGGAGATGAGGGACAGGCGAAGAAATGCACCGTTCATGCCCATCAATCACACCCTCGCAGTACAAATAAATAAGACACCGAGGGGCGTTGTGTGGGGCAAGGCGGCCGCAGAGGCGCAGCCAGCCAAACAATGATGCCAGAAGACGGGCAGCGCTACCAAGGAGCTTGTTGCGTGTGAATACAAAGGAAAATCACACCTGAGGGACGTTTTAATGGTCGCAGAGGACTCATTTTTAGACGTGTTCACTTCAACATGGGCAAGGAGAATAAGTTTCTGAGCCACCTTGAACACATGCAGCATTACTGCTGTTCAAGGTAGCTGTAAAACATAGAAACACCTGGGGGAGGGGGGACAGGTTCCCTTCAATTTCAGTTCTTGTGTCTGCGTGGCGGTCGCAGGACACGTTGCCGGCTACACAGCAGGGGAACAGCTGGCGGTGCTGAACCCCACTGACACATTGGCTGGTGTTTTTCTCTGTGCAGCTAGCACATCTGGGCCAAAACTGGCGGTGTTAGAGCCCAGGGTCAGCAGGAGGAGCAGGGGGAGGGGAGTGTAGGCCGAAGCCTGCACTCGAGCAAGTTGAAAGGAAACCTTTAACCCCCCCCCAGGCGTTTGTAGCTGAAAGAGCCATTGTGTACAGCACTAATGCTGGAAAAGGTAAACTTAGCTCTTTTAATTATGGTCCTTGCACATGCGGAACCTAACAGTTATGAAATGTGTCCCCTCACAGCGTTAAACCGTCCGGTAGGTGGAACTTTCCTTTGTCGTGTGACGCAGCACAGCCATCATTTTTACCCCCTTGGCGCCGTGCGCCCCCTCCTCAGCGTTGTTTGAATCTGTCCCGGAGCCTGCGCTGTTAGGTTAGCCCTTGGCCATGCACACATGTTGCGCTGCCCGTCTTCTGACATCATTTGGTGTCAGGCTGGCTGCGCCTGTGCGGGTGCGCTGGCCAAGATCCCGCCTCGCAGTGTTGTCTAATGTAATCCCACCGCGGGCCTGTGATCCGTGCCCGTGCGCAGTGCATATCCTCGCCTCTCACTCCCCTCCCTACGGCTTCTTCAGACTGTGCGGTGTCACGGCCGTGGCATGCTATTAGGGACCAGCTGACATCGCACAGTCTGAAGAAGCCGTAGGGAGGGGAGTGAGAGGCGAGGATATGCACTGCGCACGGGCACGGATCACAGGCCCGCGGTGGGATTACATTAGACGACACTGCGAGGCGGGATCCCGGCCAGCGCACCCGCACAGGCGCAGCCAGCCTGACACCAAATGATGTCAGAAGACGGGCAGCGCAACATGTGTGCATGGCCAAGGGCTAACCTAACAGCGCAGGCTCCGGGACAGATTCAAACAACGCTGAGGAGGGGGCGCACGGCGCCAAGGGGGTAAAAATGATGGCTGTGCTGCGTCACACGACAAAGGAAAGTTCCACCTACCGGACGGTTTAACGCTGTGTGGGGACACATTTCATAAGTGTTTGGTTCAGCATGTGCAAGGAGCATCACGAAAAGAGGCACTTTTTCCCTTTGCATCATTACTGCTGCACAAGGTGGCTCCTTCAGTAACAAACGCCTGGGGGGGGGGGGGGCAGGTTCCCTTAAATTTAACTTGTTGTGCCTGCGTGGCGGTCGCAGTACACGTTGCCGTATACACAGCAGGGGAACAGCTGGCGGTGCTGAACCCCACTAACACATTGGCGAGGTGTTTGGCTCTGTGCGTACAGCACTTCTGGACGGCAACTAGCGGTGTTGGAGCCCAGGGACAGGTGGAGGAGGAGGAGGTTGGAGGAGGTTGGAGGGATTGCCACACACACAGCAGGGGAACAGCTGACGTTACTGAACCCCAATAACAGAGGAGGGACTGTTGGGACTGTGCGTACAGCACTTCTGGACGGCAACTAGCGGTGTTGGAGCCCAGGGACAGGTGGAGGAGGAGGAGGTTGGAGGGATTGCCACACACACAGCAGGGGAACAGCTGACGTTACTGAACCCCAATAACAGAGGAGCGACTGTTGACTGTGCGTACAGCACTTCTGGACGGCAACTAGCGGTGTTGGAGCCCAGGGACAGGTGGAGGAGGAGGAGGTTGGAGGAGGTTGGAGGAGGTAGGAGGGATTGCCACACACACAGCAGGGGAACAGCTGACGTTACTGAACCCCAATAACAGAGGAGCGACTGTTGACTGTGCGTACAGCACTTCTGGACGGCAACTAGCGGTGTTGGAGCCCAGGGACAGGTGGAGGAGGAGGAGGTTGGAGGAGGTTGGAGGGATTGCCACACACACAGCAGGGGAACAGCTGACGTTACTGAACCCCAATAACAGAGGAGCGACTGTTGACTGTGCGTACAGCACTTCTGGACGGCAACTAGCGGTGTTGGAGCCCAGGGACAGGTGGAGGAGGAGGAGGTTGGAGGGATTGCCACACACACAGCAGGGGAACAGCTGACGTTACTGAACCCCAATAACAGAGGAGCGACTGTTGACTGTGCGTACAGCACTTCTGGACGGCAACTAGCGGTTTTGGAGCCCAGGGACAGGTGGAGGAGGAGGAGGTTGGAGGAGGTTGGAGGAGGTAGGAGGGATTGCCACACACACAGCAGGGGAACAGCTGACGTTACTGAACCCCAATAACAGAGGAGCGACTGTTGACTGTGCGTACAGCACTTCTGGACGGCAACTAGCGGTGTTGGAGCCCAGGGACAGGTGGAGGAGGAGGAGGTTGGAGGAGGTTGGAGGGATTGCCACACACACAGCAGGGGAACAGCTGACGTTACTGAACCCCAATAACAGAGGAGCGACTGTTGACTGTGCGTACAGCACTTCTGGACGGCAACTAGCGGTGTTGGAGCCCAGGGACAGGTGGAGGAGGAGGAGGTTGGAGGAGGTTGGAGGGATTGCCACACACACAGCAGGGGAACAGCTGACGTTACTGAACCCCAATAACAGAGGAGCGACTGTTGACTGTGCGTACAGCACTTCTGGACGGCAACTAGCGGTGTTGAAGCCCAGGGACAGGTGGAGGAGGAGGAGGTTGGAGGAGGTTGGAGGGATTGCCACACACACAGCAGGGGAACAGCTGACGTTACTGAACCCCAATAACAGAGGAGCGACTGTTGACTGTGCGTACAGCACTTCTGGACGGCAACTAGCGGTGTTGGAGCCCAGGGACAGGTGGAGGAGGAGGAGGTTGGAGGAGGTTGGAGGAGGTAGGAGGGATTGCCACACACACAGCAGGGGAACAGCTGACGTTACTGAACCCCAATAACAGAGGAGCGACTGTTGACTGTGCGTACAGCACTTCTGGACGGCAACTAGCGGTGTTGGAGCCCAGGGACAGGTGGAGGAGGAGGAGGTTGGAGGAGGTTGGAGGGATTGCCACACACACAGCAGGGGAACAGCTGACGTTACTGAACCCCAATAACAGAGGAGCGACTGTTGACTGTGCGTACAGCACTTCTGGACGGCAACTAGCGGTGTTGGAGCCCAGGGACAGGTGGAGGAGGAGGAGGTTGGAGGGATTGCCACACACACAGCAGGGGAACAGCTGACGTTACTGAACCCCAATAACAGAGGAGCGACTGTTGACTGTGCGTACAGCACTTCTGGACGGCAACTAGCGGTGTTGGAGCCCAGGGACAGGTGGAAAAGCAGAGGAACACAATGTAGGCCGAAGCCTGAGAAAGTCGAAAGGGAACCTTTAACCCCCCCCCCAAGGCGTTTGTAGCTGAAAGAGCCAGCTTGTGCAGCACAAAAGATGCAAAAGGAAAAGGTGGCTCTTTTCATCATGCTCCTTGCAAACACAGAACTAAACACTTATAAAATGTGTCCTCTGAAGCCGTGAAACCGTCCCGGAGGTGGGACTTTCCTTCGTAATATGACGCAGCACAGCCATCATTACTACCCCCCCGCCGCCGTGCCCCGGCTCCTCAGCGTTGTTTGATTCCGTCCCGGAGCCTGCGCTGTTATGTTATCCCGTGGCCAGGCACACTTAGCGCTGCCCATCTTCTGACATCATTTGGTGTCAGGCTGGCTGCGCCTGTGCGGCCGCGCTGGCCGAGAGCCCGCCTCGCAGTGTCTTCTGATTTAATCCCACTGGGGGCCTGGGATCCATGGCCATGCGCAGTGCATATCCTCGCCTCTCACTCCCCTCCCTACGGCTTCTTAAGACTGTGCGGTGTCACGGCCGTGGCATGCTATTAGGGACCAGCTGACACCGAACAATCTGAAGAAGCCATAGGGAGATGAGTGAGAGGTGGAGGTTCAGATATGCACTGCGCATGTCCATAGATCCCAGGCCCCCAGTGGGATTAAAACAGAAGACACTGCGAGGCGGGCTCTCGGCCAGCGTGGCCGCACAGGCGCAGCCAGCCTGACACCAAATGATGCCAGAAGACGGGCAGCGCTAAGTGTGCCTGGCCACGGGATAACATAACAGCGCAGGCTCCTGGACGGAATCAAACAACGCTGATGAGCCGGGGCGCGGCGCCGGGGGGGTAGGAATGACGGCTGTGCTGCGTCATATTACGAAGGAAAGTCCCACCTCCGGGACGGTTTTACGGTATCAGTGGACACATTTTATAAGTGTTAAGTTTTGCGTGTGCAAGGAGCAAAACCAAAATAGCTACCTTTTTCCTTGTGCAGCATTACTGCTGCACAAGGTGGCTCTTTCAGTAACAAACGCCTTGGGGGGGGGGGGACAGATTCCCTTACATTTCAGTTGTTGTGTCAGCGTGGCGGTCGCATGACACATTGCCGGCTACACAGCTGGGGATCAGCTGACGTTACTGAAACCCAATAACACTGGGTCGTATGTTTTGACTGTGCAGACGGCACTTCTGAGCCTCAACTGGCGGTGTTGGAGCCCAGGAATTTAAGTTCAGGTGGTAGAAAGATGAACACAACAGGAGACCTGGATAACGTATACAGTGACCTAATTATTTAATCAGGAGGAGGAGTGGCAAATTCCGGCGAGATCCAGGCCTTGTTCATTTTCAGGAAAGTAAGCCGGTCAACGTTATCGGAGGATAGTCGCATGCGACGGTCAGTTAGTACACCACCTGCAGCACTAAAGACACGTTCCGATAATACACTGGCCGCAGGGCAAGACAGCACCTCCAATGCATACTGGCTTAGCTCTGGCCATGTATCCAGCTTTGAGACCCAAAACTTGAAAGGGGAAGAGCCGTCTGGGAGTACAGCAAGAGGGCAAGACATGTAGTCTGTCACCATCTGACGGAACCGTTGCCTCCTGCTGACTGGAGCCGTCTGTGATGGTGTAGACTTTTGTGGCGGGCACAGAAAACTGTGCCACAGTTCGGCCATACTGGTCTTGCCTTGGGCAGAGGCACTGCTTCTGCTCCCTCTTTGTGCAGAGCCTCCACCACGGCCTGGACGCACTGAGCTGCTTTGGAATGCACTAGCAGCACTTCTCTCAGTTGGAATGGAGAAGATGATGGAATTGACCAGTGTGTCTTGGTACTCCCGCATTTTTCGCTCCCGGTTCAACGGTGTGATGAGGCTTTCTACGTTGTCCCGGTAGCGAGGATCGAGGAGGGTGAACACCCAATAATCAGACATGTTGAGAATGTGGTCGATGCGGCGGTCGTTTCTCAGGCACTGCAGCATGTAATCCACCATGTGCTGCAGACTGCCAACTGCCCAAGAAACGCTGTCCCCTGCTGGAGGCGTGATCTCTGCCCGCTCGTCATCACCCCACCCTCGCTGTACACACTGAGTACTGGACAATTCGGTAACTCCCTCCTCTGGACGGATGTCTTCCTCCTCCATTGACTCCTCCTCATCCTCCTCACAAACGGTCCCCTGCCTACGCGTTTGTGAGGAACCACGTGGCGCTGACTGTCCAGAAGATGATGGAAATGGTGAATCCTCATCCTCCACCTCTTCCACAACATCATCCCTTAGCGCTTGCAGTGATTTTTCAAGCAGGCAGATAAGGGGGACAGTCATGCTGACTAGTGCATCATCTGCACTCGCCATCCGCGTGGAATAATCAAAGGGACGCAAAACCTGGCAGACGTCATTCATAGTGGCCCACTCTGTGGTTGTGAAGTCTGTACGGCGCTGACTGCGACTTTTTTGCGCCTGAAGCAGCTGGTACTCCATTACAGCTTGCTGCTGCTCACACAACCGCTCCAACATATGTAACGTGGAATTCCACCTGGTAGGTAGGTCACATATGATGCGATGTTCCGGCAGGCGGTGTCGGCGCTGCAGAGCCGCAATGCGCGCTTTTGCCGTGCTGGAACGCCGCAAGTGAGCACACTCTAGGCGGACCTTGTGCAGCAGTGCATCAAGATCCGGATAGTCCCTCAAAAAGCTCTGCACGACCAAATTGAGCACATGTGCCAGACATGGGATGTGAGTGAGGTTGCCGAGGCCCAGAGCTGCCACCAGATTTCGGCCATTATCACACACTACCATGCCTGGCTGGAGATTCGCTGGCACAAACCACACATCGCTCTCCTGCTTGATGGCATTCCAGAGCTCCTGCGCTGTGTGGCTACGATTCCCCAAGAAAATTAATTTCAAGACGGCCTGTTGACGTTTGGCCACGGCTGTGCTCATGTCGGTCGTAACAGGTACACGTTCATCACGGGTCCATGTGGAGGTGGACTGTGACGGCTCCTGCAGCGATGATTCTGAGGAACTGGTGTAAGAGGAGGAGTCAATGCGTACAGAATGGATTCCTGCAATCCTTGGAGTGGGCAGGACACGTCCTGCGCCACTCGCACGGTCTGTACCCGGCTCAACGACATTAACCCAATGGGCAGTGAGGGAAAGGTATCGCCCCTGTCCATGTTGACTGGTCCACGCATCGGTGGTGAGGTGGACCTTGCTACTGACGGCGTTCAGTAGCGCGTGTTTTATGTGTCCCTCCACATGCTTCTGCAGGGCAGGGACGGCTTGCCTGCTGAAGTAAAAGCGGCTGGGCACATTGTACTGTGGGACTGCCAATGACATCAAGTCACGGAAGCTGTCAGTCTCCACCAGCCTGAATGACAGCATTTCCAGTGACAGAAGTTTGGCAATGCCTGCAGTCAGAGCCTGTGCTCGTGGGTGGTTTGACGAGAAAGGCCGCCTTTTCTCCCATGCCTGTACTACCGATGGCTGTAGACTGGGCTGGGAGTGTGTGGATGACTGGGAAAGTGGTGCTGCGGGTGGAATTACAGCGGGTCTCTGGACAACAGGGGCAGAGGTTCTTCCACGGCGATCCTGGGAGGAAGCCGAACCAGCTGCGTGTGAGCTAGAGGAAGAGGCAACACGAGCTGAAGAGGTGGTAGCTGCCGCTGTTGGTTGGCCTACCTCTTCAGTGTGTTTTTCTAACTCCGCCGGGTGCCTGTTGCGCACATGTTTCCACATGTTCGAGGTATTGAGGTTGCTGACATTTCGACCTCTTTTGACTTTTTGATGACACACCTTGCATCTGACATAGCAAATGTCATCTGCAACTGTGTCAAAAAAGGACCAGGCACTGCAAGTCTTGGGAGCGCCCTTTTTTGCTTTGGGAAGAGACATGCTCCTAACGGGTGCCAAAGCGGAGGCTGCAGGATCCGCAGTCTTCCCCCTCCCTCTCCCTCTTTGGGCCGTACGGGGAATCTCTTCCTCAGAGCTGCTCCCACCACCTTCCTGTCCCTCACGCCAAGATGGGTCGAGGACCTCATCATCTACACTACCCTCTGCCCCCAACTGCTCCTCCTGGGTAGTCTCAGCAGCAGAGCACGCACCAGTAAGTGGCACCTGAGTGTCATCATCAGCTGATGCGGCCTGCGATGTGGTGACCGGAGCCACTGGCCCACCCGCCTCTTCAGAGGAAGACAGAAAAAGCTGTTGGGCATCACTGCACCCTGCCTCTTCTTCCATTTCTCCAATGCTGCTTGGCTGGCCCCCTGTTTCCAAGCCAAGAGATTCAGAGAACAGAAGTAGAGACGGCTCCTGTCCTGGGCTCTCTGTCTGCCTGGGCAATTTGGCAGGTGGTGAAGAGACAGATGGCTGCTCTCCAGTGCTCTGTGTCTGAGAGGATGTGGCACTAATGGAAGTTGATGCATTAGCTGCCATCCATCCGACAACAGCTTCAATTTGTTCTTCACGCAGCAGCGGTGTACGGCGCTCGGACACAAAGCTTCGCATGAACGACTGTTGCCTGGTGAAAGTGGGTGCTGATGAGTCACCGGTGCCCGCAGCAGGCACAGAATCCCCACGTCCCCTCCCTGCTCCGCGACGGCTCCCACGCCCACGTGCCTTACTCACTGCCTTCTTCATCTTGGTTGACTGATAAAGATAAGCAGAAAAGTACTAACGGATTTGTGTGCTTATTCCTGAGCAACTCCTCCTAACAGGTATAAGAAGCACTAATTATCTAAAGTGTGGACTAGACTTTAATATGAGCTAATGTGGCCTACACAAATGTAAAGTGGTGTAAATGGTGTGTTTGGTGAACTTTATTATTTATTTATTTTTTTTGGGCTGAACTGACAACAGATAGAGCTGCAGTCACACGGAGACCGTGCAGACAGACGTAAACGGCGCTACAAGGCCCAAAAACCCTCCTCTACGTTATCCTATGTAGTGTTTTTCCACAAATTAGCTGGAGACGGGTGGAAAGACACTAATAGGATTTTTTGGAATAAATTAGCAGCAGACTACACTACTTGGAAAAAAAAGAAAATTGATTTGGCGGTATGACGCAGTGAACAACCCTGAGCTGGAGACAACCAGGCTATAGCTGCTCACAGACTACAGGGCGAGCTGCAGTCACACGGAGACCGTGCAGACAGCCGTAAACGGCGCTGCAAGGCCCAAAAACCCTCCTCTACTTTATCCTATGTAGTGTTTTTCCACAAATTAGCTGGAGACGGGTGGAAAGACACTAATAGGATTTTTTTGAATAAATTAGCAGCAGACTACACTACTTGGAAAAAAAAGAAAATTGATTTGGCGGTATGACGCAGTGAACAACCCTGAGCTGGAGACAACCAGGCTATAGCTGCTCACAGACTACAGGGCGAGCTGCAGTCACACGGAGACCGTGCAGACAGCCGTAAACGGCGCTGCAAGGCCCAAAAACCCTCCTCTACTTTATCCTATGTAGTGTTTTTCCACAAATTAGCTGGAGACGGGTGGAAAGACACTAATAGGATTTTTTTGAATAAATTAGCAGCAGACTACACTACTTGGAAAAAAAAGAAAATTGATTTGGCGGTATGACGCAGTGAACAACCCTGAGCTGGAGACAACCAGGCTATAGCTGCTCACAGACTACAGGGCGAGCTGCAGTCACACGGAGACCGTGCAGACAGCCGTAAACGGCGCTGCAAGGCCCAAAAACCCTCCTCTACTTTATCCTATGTAGTGTTTTTCCACAAATTAGCTGGAGACGGGTGGAAAGACACTAATAGGATTTTTTTGAATAAATTAGCAGCAGACTACACTACTTGGAAAAAAAAGAAAATTGATTTGGCGGTATGACGCAGTGAACAACCCTGAGCTGGAGACAACCAGGCTATAGCTGCTCACAGACTACAGGGCGAGCTGCAGTCACACGGAGACCGTGCAGACAGCCGTAAACGGCGCTGCAAGGCCCAAAAACCCTCCTCTACTTTATCCTATGTAGTGTTTTTCCACAAATTAGCTGGAGACGGGTGGAAAGACACTAATAGGATTTTTTTGAATAAATTAGCAGCAGACTACACTACTTGGAAAAAAAAAAAAAAAAAAAAAAAAAAAAGAACAGTATGAGGCAATGAACCACCCTCCCTGAACTGAATACAACCAACTATGGATGGCCTATGTGGCTGCACTCAGACTGGAGAGTGGGCTGCACTCACACACACACACACACAGACCCTGCAGATCGCTGTGAAAACAGCGCTACAAGGCAAAAGCAAGGTGAATAGTAGGTGAACACGGCGGTTGCTAAATTAGCCTTTGGAAAGCACAAAGAAGCAAATCGCTATCTCTAAACTGTCCCTCAGTCAGCAAACAGCGTCCTGTCACTAACTGAATTCACAGCAGAGTGATCGCAAAATGGCGCCAGCGACTTTTAAACTGCATCATGACATCATTACAGCAGCCAATCACAGCCTTGCCAGTAGTTTCATGCCCTCCATGCTAAACAGGATGTGCCCACACTTGGAATCAATCTCATTGGCTGAATTTCTGCATTTTGAATCTTGGAACTTCCGATTCCGGTATCCGATACGCGGCAAGTATCGGAATCCCGGTATCGGAATTCCGATACCGCAAGTATCGGCCGATACCCGATACTTGCGGTATCGGAATGCTCAACACTAGTTATGAGGGTCATCGTCTCCGTGTTGGGGACTTGGTGTGGTTATCTTCTCGTTTTGTCCCTATGAAGGTCTCTTCTCCTAAGTTTAAACCCCGGTTTATAGGTCCTTATAAGATTTTGGAGATTCTTAATCCTGTATCTTTTCGTTTGGACCTACCAGCATCTTTCACCATTCATAATGTCTTCCATCGGTCTTTGTTGCGGAGGTATGAGGTGCCGGTTGTTCCTTCTGTTGAGCCTCCTGCTCCTGTGCTGGTGGAGGGTGAATTGGAGTATGTTGTGGAGAAGATTTTGGACTCTCGCATTTCCAGACGGAGACTTCAATATTTAGTTAAATGGAAGGGATACGGTCAGGAGGATAATTCTTGGGTGACTGCCTCTGATGTTCATGCCTCTGATTTGGTTTCCGCCTTTCATAGGGCGCATCCAGATCGCCCTGGTGGTTCTCATGAGGGTTCGGTGCCCCCTCCTTATGGGGGGGGTACTGTCGTGAATTCTGTTTTTGGGCTCCCTCTGGTGGCTACTGGTGGTACTGGCTGACTTTTTGTCTTCTGTTCCCAGTGCACCTGTTTCCATCAGGCAATTGGGAGTTTCCTACTTAGGCTGGCTGCTCAGTCATTCTAGTGCCGGCAATCAATGTTACCAGACCTCCTCTGTTGCTTGTTACCTGCTCCAAGTCTGCAATTCAGCTAAGTTGAATCTTTGGCTTTTATTATTGGTTTTGTTCAGCATGCATTTATATTTCTTGTGCTGCTGGAAGCTCTAGTGATCTGAAATTACTACTCCGGTGTCATGAGTTGATAACGGAGCTAAGGTAATTTCTGGATGGCTGTTTAGCGTTTTGAGGTAACCGTGAAGTCCTCTTTTGTATCTTCCGCTATCTAGTTAGAGGGCCTCACTTTGCTGAATCTATATTCATACTACGTTTGTATTTTCCTCTTACCTAACCGATATTATATGTGGGGGGCTACTATAACTTTTGGGGTTTCCCTGGAGGCAAGCCAGGTCTGTGTATTCCTCTACTAGGGGTAGCTAGATCTCTGGCTGGCGCGAGGTGTCTAGGAACAACGTAGGAACACCCCCTGGCTACTTTTAGTTGTGTGTTAGGTTCAGCATCACGGTTACCTAAGATACCATCTTCCTAGAGCTAGTCCGTTTTTTCCCTGTTCCTCTGCCATTGGGAATCATGACAATTGGCCCCCCGATTCTGCCGTATGCAGGAATTTGTTAGCTACCATGGAGTGGATGGCTGGGTGTTTTGGTGTTCCGTTGGCGAAAGAGAAGACGGAGGGACCGGGTAGTTTTGAGTTTTTTGGGCATCCTTATTGATTCAGAGAGGATGGAGTGTAGATTACCCGAGGACAAGCTTTTGTTACTGGTGCAAGAGGTGTACAGGATTGGTCGTTTGCGTAAGGTGACTTTGAAAGAGTTGCAGTCCCTTTTGGGGCGTTTGAATTTTGCGTGCCGGATTATGCCCATTGGTCGGATTTTTTGCCGTAGGTTGTCGTTGGCAACGGCCGGAATCAGGGCGGCATATCATTTTGTCCGTTTAACCAAGGAGCATAGGGAAAATTTGGTGGTTTGGCAGCGTTTTTGTCAAATTTTAATGGTCGCTCCTTGATTCAGTTGGAAGCCATGAACGATTTTGATTGTGAAATTTACACGGATGCAGCAGGTTCGGTTGGATACGGCGCGTATTGCGGAGGTCGGTGGAGTGCAGATGTGTGGCCAGAGGGATGGCGGAAGCAGGGTCTAACTAAGAATCTTGCTCTCCTGGAATTGTTCCCAATTGTGGTGTCAGTTGTGATTTGGGGTGACGTTTTTTCAAAATCGGAAGGTCAGGTTTCACTGTGATAATTTAAGCGTAGTCGCTATCATCAATAGCCTTACCTCTTCCTCTCCCTCGGTGATTAGACTGGTTAGGGAACTGGTGTTGCGATGCTTGGAGTTGAATGCATACATTACTGCGGTACATGTTCCGGGTGTCCAGAATTCTATAGCAGATGCTTTGCCTCGTTCACGGCTGAGGGTAAAAAAGGGTTGGTTTTGCCTATATATATATATGCCAGATCTTTTAGCTCCAAGAACCCTCCCCCTCAAGTTTTCAGATATTTTTTTGTCCAGAATTCTATAGCAGATGCTTTGTCTCGTTCACAGTGGGAACGTTTCCGGGAGTTGGCTCCAGATGCGGACGCTTCAGGAGTGGTATGCCCTTCACGTTTGTGGTCAGGGCTGTTCGTGGTTGGCAGGGGGGCAGGGTTCTTTGAGTTGGTGATGTTTATTGGAGGAAGGTCAATTGGATGGGGGTGGATCTGGCTTGTGGTTACGCGCTCTGGACGGGATTGTCCTTGGGAGCTTTGGGGTTTTTGGTCTGCCCTGAAAAAGGGTTACATGGTGCCTTCGAGCTGGTGGTTACGGCTGAGGGTAAAAAAGGGTCGGTTTTGCCTATATATATATATATATATATATGCCAGATCTTTTAGCTCCAAGAACCCTCCCCCTCAAGTTTTCAGATATTTTTGTGTCCAGAATTCTATAGCAGATGCTTTGTCTCGTTCACAGTGGGAACGTTTCCGGGAGTTGGCCCCAGATGTGGACGCTTCAGGAGTGGTATGCCCTTCACGTTTGTGGAAAATTGTTGCGGACGAGGAGGACGGTTGATTCAATCCTCAGTCTCAAGGTCGACGCGGCTCGCTTACAAATCGGCTTGGGACATCTGGGAGAGCTGGTCCGGTCACTGGGGAGTGGCTGAATCCGACAGTGACAGGACAATGGCGGTATTGTTTTTGTTGGGTAAAGCGGCTGAGTGGGGTTGGTCCGTATCGAAAGTGAACAAATTTATGGCGGGCTTGGCTTTTGGTTTTAAGCTGCAGGGGTCGGTTGATGTTACCAAGAATTTTCTCGTAGTGCGGGCCCTGAAGGGTTTTCGGAGTGGGAAAGTTAGTGTTGACAAGCGTAGACCCATTTCGTTTAGTTTGTTAGTTAGGTTAGGAGATGTGGTTGGGAGAATTTGTGGTTCTCATTTCGAAGCTGCCTTGTTCAGGTTGGCTTATTCTTGGGCGTTTTTTGGGGCTTTGAGATTGGGGGAGCTGGTGTCCCCCAACAAAGTTAGGACAGGAGGTTTGTTGGCGGAGGATGTTGATTTCTGGGGAGGAGGGATTTCCTTTTTGATTCGGCGGTCAAAGAATGACAGGTACGGAAAGGGTAAGCGGGTGGTTTTAGGGAGGGTCGAGGGTTGTTTGATGTGCCCGCAGCGATGTTTGGAGGAGTACTGGAGTTTGTGGTTGGCTAGGTCGGGCCCTTTGCTTTGCCACCAAGATGGGACTTTCTTGTCACGTTTTCAATTTTCGGCGGTTTTGAAAAAAGTTTTGGTTGAGTTGGGACTGGATTCGGGGTCCTACTGGTCTCATTCTTTTAGAATTGGGGCCACCACGGTTGCAGATGGTTTGGGTTTTGGGTCTGACACGATTAAACGAATTGGGCGATGGAATTCTAATCGTTATTTGACTTATATACGTCATTAGGTGTTTTTGGGGACTAGGTAGTCTTCTGGTTCATGTAATTGTTGTTCTGTTTTTCAGGTCGGCCCCCGTTATTGGCCTGGATTTTCGGACATTCGTTCGTGTATTGGGGTGCGGCGCGGGCTGACGTCAGGCCGGACGGCAGGCAGTTAGGTTTTCGCCGTGATACGGTAGTGATTCGATGGTTGGGGTTCCGGGGTATGCTATGGAACAGGGTGTTGCCGGAATTTTCTCGGGCGGTGCGTTTGGATAGAGCCCCAGATATTTTGCTGGTGCACATGGGGGGAACGATTTGGGTACGTAGCCGGTTAGGGAATTGATCAGGGACATCCGCGTCGATTTTCTGAGATTGTGGGTCTCTTATCCGGGTGTTCTGACTGTGTGGTCCGACATCGTGCCTAGGAAGCAGTGGAGGTTGGCTCGATCCTTAAAAGGCATTAATAGGGCCAGGATAAAACTTAATAGGGCTGTGGCGAAGTTTGTATCCAGAAATGGGGGAATTGCAGTGAGGCACTATGAGTTGGAGGCTGGGGTCGGTAACTTCTGGAGAGAAGATGGTGTGCACCTAAATGATATCGGTATTGATTTGTGGGCGCTTTCCATGCAGGAGGGCGTGGAAAGGGTGTTGGCAGTGGTGGGGCACTCACGAGCCTGAGGTGGTCAGGGCTGTTCGTGGTTGGCAGGGGGGCAGGGTTCTTGGAGTTGGTGATGTTTATTGGAGGAAGGTCAATTGGATGGGGGTGGATCTGGCTTGTGGTTACGCGCTCTGGACGGGATTGTCCTTGGGAGCTTTGGGGTTTTTGGTCTGCCCTAAAAAAGGGTTACATGGTGCCTTCGAGCTGGTGGTTACGGCTGAGGGTAAAAAAGGGTTGGTTTTGCCTATATATATACACTCACTGGCAACTTTATTAGGTACACCATGCTAGTAACGGGTTGGACCCCCTTTTGCCTTCAGAACTGCCTCAATTCTTCGTGGCATAGATTCAACAAGGTGCTGGAAGCATTCCTCAGAGATTTTGGTCCATATTGACATGATGGCATCACACAGTTGCCGCAGATTTGTCGGCTGCACATCCCTGATGCGAATCTCCCGTTCCACCACATCCCAAAGATGCTCCACTGGATTGAGATCTGGTGACTGAGGAGGCCATTTGGGTACAGTGAACTCATTGTCATGTTCAAGAAACCAATCTGAGATGATTTTAGCTTTATGACATGGCGCATTATCCTGCTGAAAGTAGCCATCAGATGTTGGGTACATTGTGGTCATAAAGGGATGGACATGGTCAGCAACAATACTCAGGTAGGCTGTGGCGTTGCAACGATGCTCAATTGGTACCAAGGGGCCCAAAGAGTACCAAGAAAATATTCCCCACACCATGACACCACCACCACCAGCCTGAACCGTTGATACAAGGCAGGATGGATCCATGCTTTCATGTTGTTTACCCCAAATTCTGACCCTACCATCCGAATGTCGCAGCAGAAATCGAGACTCATCAGACCAAGCAACGTTTTTCCAATCTTCTACTGTCCAATTTCGATGAGCTTGTGCAAATTGTAGCCTCAGTTTCCTGTTCTTAGCTGAAAGGAGTGGTACCCGGTGTGGTCTTCTGCTGCTGTAGCCCATCTGCCTCAAAGTTCGACGCACTGTGCGTTCAGAGATGCTCTTAGGCCTACCTTGGTTGTAACGGGTGGCGATTTGAGTCACTGTTGCCTTTCTATCAGCTCGAACCAGTCTGCCCATTCTCCTCTGACCTCTGGCATCAACAAGGCATTTCCGCCCACAGAACTGCCGCTCACTGGATTTTTTTTCTTTTTCGGACCATTCTCTGTAAACCCTAGAGATGGTTGTGCGTGAAAATCCCAGTAGATCAGCAGTTTCTGAAATACTCAGACCAGCCCTTCTGGCACCAACAACCATGCCACGTTCAAAGGCACTCAAATCACCTTTCTTCCCCATACTGATGCTCGGTTTGAACTGCAGGAGATTGTCTTGACCATGTCTACATGCCTAAATGCACTTGAGTTGCCGCCATGTGATTGGCTGATTAGAAATTAAGTGTTAACAAGAAGTTGGACAGGTGTACCTAATAAAGTGGCCAGTGAGTGTATATGCCAGATCTTTTAGCTCCAAGAACCCTCCCCCTCAAGTTTTCAGATATTTTTGTTATGATTATAATGTTTAATTGTTGTTTGTTAATAAACTGACCGCTGTGGCCAAAATATTCCAAAGAATTTAATGTGTCATGTTCTTATTGCATATTTAGCGTAAGATGGGGGGGTGGTAGAACTTTGTTTGGTTACAGGTGGACTTTTTTAAAGGAATGATGTATAGGGAAAAAATCTTCCATATGGGCTATACGCGGTCAAGAGGGGGGCTGGAATGAGCAGAGCTAGATGGAGGCCCCCCTTGACTGCGTTGCCATGGGAGGGGTTTTTTCCATATTATTTTTTAAATTAATGGAGGGGATTGGTTGTAGGGAAAAGGGGGGGAGGAGCTGGGGATCATTGACAGGAGAGAAAGTGCGGGAGAATTAGCAGTCACGAGGAGGAAGTCAACAGGAAAAGCCCACCCACCCTCCCTCTTTTTTCAGGAACGTTTATTAGTGTTTTTGTTTGTGGCTATTAATCATGATTAGTTCACGGGTGAGGTTGTTGTTTTTGATAATTTTATGAGTTTTTCATTGTCACAGTGACAAGTATGGCAGGGGGGCAGGGTTCTTGGAGTTGGTGATGTTTATTGGAGGAAGGTCAATTGGATGGGGGTGGATCTGGCTTGTGGTTACGGGCTCTGGACGGGGATTGTCCTCGGGAGCTTTGGGGTTTTTGGTCTGCCCTGAAAAAGGGTTACATGGTGCCCTCGAGCTGGTGGTTACGGCTGAGGGTAAAAAAGGGTTGGTTTTGCCTATATATATATATATATATGCCAGATCTTTTAGCTCCAATAACCCTCCCCCTCAAGTTTTCAGATATTTTTGTTATGATTATAATGTTTAATTGTTGTTTGTTAATAAACTGGCCGCTGTGGCCAAAATATTCCAAAGAATTTAATGTGTCATGTTCTTATTGCATATTTAGCGTAAGATGGGGGGGTGGTAGAACTTTGTTTGGTTACAGGTGGCCTTTTTTAAAGGAATGATGTATAGGGAAAAAATCTTCCATATGGGCTATACGCGGTCAAGTAGGCAGACAATCTAGGGCAGTGCCACAGCATGTGTAACATGTCTGCCTGTTCCTGCGAACATCGTGGACACTCGGAATCAGACCTCAAACCCATCTTGAACAGTCTATCGGGAGTTCTGTAAGCTCTATGAATCACATATAATTGAGACATCCTCCCAGGTTCGCTCATAGAGATCTTAGTCACATATTCTAAAATAGATTCCCATCTGTCATCATTTAACTCTCCCATTTCAGCTTCCCATTTCCCTCTAGACTTGATGGGATGTTTGACAAGAAAGGTGAATAATAAATCTATACACTTCTGAAATTGCCCCCCTTGTCCCGTTGTTCTCCAAAATGGAAGCCAGTGTGATGGAAGCCAGTGTGATATCAATCTGGATCTCAATAAGTTTTCTCCGACATTGCGACCGATACGCATGCTGAATTCTTTTATAATGATATAAATTTAAATGTGATAACTGGAATTCTGTTTGTAACTCCACGAATAACTTAAGTCCCCCTTGACCCAGTAGCTGACCCATCTTTCTAATTCCTGCCTCTCTCCATGGCCCATATCCTTGCTTAAATTCTTGTAAGTTTATATTATCCCATATAGGAGAGTATTTGGTAAGGCCCGTGACACCCCTAATCTGTTTAACTTTTTCCCATACCTTATGAATTAGGAGAACAGTAGGAAACCGAGAACCCAGTTTCAAAAATTGCCCCCCTTCCAAACTCTCACACAGAGGCCATTTTCCAAACAAATATCTCAAACTACTGGGCGATTGCCCCTTTCCCATCTCCTCCCCCCATCTTCCAATATGCTGGCATTGTGCTGATAAAAAATATACCCAAGCGTTAGGGAGCGCCAAACCCCCTTCTGCCTTTGGCCTCTGCAAAGTTTCTTGTTTAAACCTTGGGCTTCCCCCCCCCCCCCCCATATTAGTTTGCCAAACAGCTATTTGATTTTACGGAACCTACCCTGCGGAATCCAAATTGTGCAGTACATATAACAACTGCGGCGTCACAATCATCTTCAAAAGGTTCACTCATCCAATTACAGAAAGATGTAGTTTGTTCCACGCCGAAATTTTTGTACGTATTTTTTGTAGCAGAGGGCTTAGATTAAGTTCTTCAAACCTCGTCAGAGGAAGGGCGATTTGTATCCCCAAATATTTAAATTTCAAAACTACCTTCAATTTTGCTGACATTTCCACCTTCCCAGTACCCCTTTCTACCTCATCAATGGGCATAATGCACTATTTGTCCCAATTTATTTTGAGTCCAGAGAATTCCCCAAAATCCTCAATGCCCCCGCGTTATCCAGATTCTCCCTTGAGCCCCCCAAAAATAACAAAATATCGTCAGTATACAGAGACACCTCCTCCTTCATTTCATAGACAAATCCTTTTATCTCTCGTGTCTCCCTTATTTTAGCGGCCAAGGGTTCCACAGCTAGGGCAAATAGCAACGGAGACAATGGGCACCCCTGCCTTGTACCCCTATGCAATGAGAAACTATCAGATAATTTATTATTTACCGTATTTTCTGGTGTATAAGACGACTGGGCGTACGCCCATAACTTTTCCATATAAAATATGGAATTTGGGATATGCCCGCCGTATAAGACGGGGGTCATCTTATACGCCCAGTCATCTTATACGGCGTGTGGTTCCCAGGGTCTGGAGGAGAGGAAACTCTCCTTCAGGCCCTGGGATCCATATTCATGTAAAAAATAAAGAATAAAAATAAAAAATATGGATATACTCACCCCTCCGACGAACCCTGGCTGTCACCGCTGCAAGCGTCTGCCGCCGTTCCTAAGAATGCAGTGTGTAGGACCTGCGATGACGTCGCGGCTTGTGATTGGTCGCATGAGCGGTCACGCGACCAATCACAAGCCGCAACGTCATGGAAGGTCCTTCACTCTGCATTCTTAGGAACGGAGGTAGACGCTTGCAGTGGTGACAGCCAGGGGCCGTCCGAGGGTGAGTATATCCATATTTTTATTCTTTATTTTTTACATGAATATGGATCCCAGGGCCTGAAGGAGAGTCTCCTCTCCTTCAGACCTGGGAACATCCAGGATTGCTCCCTGCACACGCCGTACCCGGCGTATAAGACGACCCCCGACTTTTGGGACAATTTTTAGGGGTTAAAAAGTCGTCTTATACGCCGGAAAATACGGTACTCTAATTTTTGCCATTGGAGTGGAGTATAGCAACCCCACCCAAGATATAAACTTAGGCCCAAACCCAAGGCACAACAAAACCGACCACAAATAATTCCATTCTACACGATCAAAGGCCTTATGGGCATCCAAACACACCACCACTCTCTTTCCAGCATTTTCGGCTGGAATTTGCATATTTAAATATAGTCTCCCTAAATTGATTGCTGTAGATTTGTTGGGCATAAATCCAGATTGATCTGGGTGGATTACTGTTGTGAATTCGCTTTTTGCTCCCTCTAGTGGTTACTAGTTTTTGGACTCTGGTTTTTCTGTCATCCCTTTTATCCGCACCTGGGTCGTTAGTTAGGGGTGTTGCTATATAAGCTCCTTGAACCTTCAGTTCAATGCCTGGCAACGTAGTTATCAGAGCTAGTCTGCTGTGCTCTTGTCTACTGATCCTGTTTCCAGTTATATCAGCTAAGTCTGCCTTTTGCTTTTGCTATTTGTTTTGGTTTTTGTATTTTTGTCCAGCTTGTTCCATATCTATATCCTGACCTTTGCTGGAAGCTCTAGGGGGGCTGGTGTTCTCCCCCCGGACCGTTAGACGGTTCGGGGGTTCTTGAATTTCCAGTGTGGATTTTGATAGGGTTTTTTGTTGACCATATAAGTTACCTTTCTTTATTCTGCTATCAGTAAGCGGGCCTCTCTGTGCTAAACCTGGTTCATTTCTGTGTTTGTCATTTCCTCTTACCTCACCGTTATTATTTGTGGGGGGCTTCTATCCAGCTTTGGGGTCCCCTTCTCTGGAGGCAAGAAAGGTCTTTTATTTTCCTCTACTAGGGGTAGCTAGATTCTCCGGCTGGAGCGTGTCATCTAGAACCAACGTAGGAATGATCCCCGGCTACTTCTAGTGTTGGCGTTAGGAGTAGATATATGGTCAACCCAGTTACCACTGCCCTATGAGCTGGATTTTTGTATTCTGCAGACTTCCACGTTCCTCTGAGACCCTCGCCATTGGGGTCATAACAGTTTGCCAGGCCCGTATTAAATGTTTAATGCATTGCAGAAGAGGGATTATAAGAAAGAAGATCTGAGTTTTTTTTTTTTTCTTTCTTTCTCCTTCCCCTTTACCTCAGAGTGGCTATGCTTGCTGCAGACATGAATGTCCAGACCTTGATTACAAGTGTGGACCAGCTGGCTACTCGTGTGCAGGGCTTACAAGACTATGTTATCAGAAATCCTAGGTCAGAACCTAAAATACCGATTCCTGAACTGTTTTCCGGAGACAGGTTTAAGTTTAGGAATTTCGTGAATAATTGTAAATTGTTTTTGTCCCTGAGACCCTGTTCATCTGGAGACTCTGCTCAGCAAGTGAAAATTGTTATTTCGTTCTTACGGGGCGACCCTCAGGATTGGGCTTTTTCGCTGGCGCCAGGAGATCCGGCATTGGCTGATATTGATGCGTTTTTTCTGGCGCTCGGTTTACTTTATGAGGAACCCAATCTTGAGATTCAGGCAGAAAAGGCCTTGCTGGCTATGTCTCAGGGGCAGGACGAGGCTGAAGTGTATTGCCAAAAATTTCGGAAATGGTCCGTGCTGACACATTGGAACGAGTGTGCACTGGCCGCTAATTTCAGAAATGGCCTTTCTGAAGCCATTAAGAATGTTATGGTGGGTTTTCCCATTCCCACAGGTCTGAATGATACTATGGCACTGGCTATTCAAATTGACCGGCGGTTGCGGGAGCGCAAAACCGCAAATTCCCTCATGGTGTTGTCTGAACAGACACCTAATTCTGTGCAATGTGATAGAAAAACCGCAAATTCCCTCATGGTGTTGTCTGAACAGACACCTGATTTAATGCAATGTGATAGAATCCTGACTAGAAATGAGCGGAAAATTCATAGACGCCGGAATGGCTTGTGCTACTACTGTGGTGATTCTACACATGTTATCTCAGCATGCTCTAAACGTATAGCTAAGGTTGTTAGTCCTGTCACCGTTGGTAATTTGCAACCTAAATTTATTCTGTCTGTAACTTTGATTTGCTCACTGTCGTCTTACCCTGTCATGGCGTTTGTAGATTCAGGTGCTGCCCTGAGTCTTATGGATCTGTCATTTGCTAAGCACTGTGGTTTTACTCTTGAACCATTAGAAAATCCTATTCCTCTTAGGGGAATTGATGCTACGCCATTGGCAGCAAATAAACCGCAGTATTGGACACAGGTTACCATGTGCATGACTCCTGAACACCGCGAGGTGATGCGTTTCCTGGTTTTACATAAAATGCATGATTTGGTTGTTTTAGGGCTGCCATGGTTACAGACCCATAATCCCGTCCTGGACTGGAAGGCTATGTCAGTCTCAAGTTGGGGCTGTCGTGGTATTCATGGGGATTCCCTGCCTGTGTCTATTGCTTCTTCTACGCCTTCGGAAGTTCCGGAGTATTTGTCTGATTATCAGGATGTCTTCAGTGAGTCTGAGTCCAGTGCACTGCCTCCTCATAGGGACTGTGACTGTGCTATAGATTTGATCCCAGGCAGTAAGTTTCCTAAGGGAAGACTGTTTAATCTGTCGGTGCCTGAACATACCGCTATGCGTTCATATATCAAGGAGTCTCTGGAGAAAGGACATATTCGTCCGTCTTCTTCCCCTCTTGGTGCTGGATTCTTTTTTGTGGCAAAAAAGGACGGATCTTTGAGACCTTGTATTGATTATCGGCTTTTAAATAAGATCACTGTCAAATTTCAGTATCCTTTACCGCTGTTGTCTGACTTGTTTGCCCGGATTAAAGGTGCCAAGTGGTTCACCAAGATAGACCTTCGTGGTGCGTACAACCTTGTGCGCATTAAGCAAGGTGATGAATGGAAAACCGCATTCAATACGCCCGAAGGTCATTTTGAGTACTTGGTGATGCCTTTTGGGCTCTCCAATGCGCCTTCAGTTTTTCAGTCCTTTATGCATGACATTTTCCGGAAGTATCTGGATAAATTTTTGATTGTTTATCTGGATGATATTTTGGTTTTTTCTGATAATTGGGACTCGCATGTGGAGCAGGTCAGGTTGGTCTTTAAAATTTTGCGTGAAAATTCTTTGTTTGTCAAGGGCTCAAAGTGTCTCTTTGGTGTACAGAAGGTTCCCTTTTTGGGGTTCATTTTTTCCCCTTCTGCTGTGGAGATGGACCCAGTCAAGGTCCGAGCTATTATTGATTGGACTCAGCCCTCGTCAGTTAAGAGTCTTCAGAAGTTCTTGGGTTTCGCTAACTTCTACCGTCGTTTTATCGCTAATTTTTCTAGCATTGTGAAACCTTTGACGGATATGACCAAGAAGGGCTCCGATGTAGCTAACTGGGCTCCTGCTGCCGTGGAGGCTTTCCAGGAGTTGAAACGCCGGTTTACTTCGGCGCCTGTTTTGTGCCAGCCCGATGTCTCACTTCCCTTTCAGGTTGAGGTGGATGCTTCAGAGATTGGAGCAGGGGCCGTTTTGTCGCAGAGAGGCCCTGGTTGCTCTGTTATGAAACCTTGTGCCTTTTTCTCTAGGAAGTTTTCGCCTGCCGAGCGAAATTATGATGTGGGCAATCGGGAGTTGTTGGCCATGAAATGGGCATTTGAGGAGTGGCGTCATTGGCTCGAGGGTGCTAAGCATCGTGTGGTGGTCTTGACTGATCACAAAAATCTGATGTATCTCGAGTCTGCTAAACGCCTTAATCCGAGACAGGCCCGCTGGTCATTGTTTTTCTCCCGCTTTGATTTTGTTGTCTCGTATTTACCAGGTTCAAAGAATGTGAAGGCCGATGCTCTTTCTAGGAGCTTTGTGCCTGATGCTCCTGGAGTCGCTGATCCTGTTGGTATTCTTAAAGATGGAGTTATTTTGTCAGCTATTTCTCCTGATCTGCGACGTGTGTTGCAGAGATTTCAGGCTGATAGGCCTGAGTCTTGTCCACCTGACAGACTGTTTGTCCCGGATAGGTGGACCAGCAGAGTCATTTCCGAGGTTCACTCCTCGGTGTTGGCAGGTCACCCGGGAATTTTTGGCACCAGAGATCTGGTGGCCAGGTCCTTTTGGTGGCCTTCCTTGTCAAGGGATGTGCGGTCATTTGTGCAGTCCTGTGGGACTTGTGCTCGAGCTAAACCTTGCTGTTCTCGTGCCAGCGGTTTGCTCTTGCCCTTGCCTGTTCCGAAGAGACCTTGGACACATATCTCCATGGATTTCATTTCTGATCTTCCGCTATCTCAGGGCATGTCCGTTATCTGGGTGATATGTGATCGCTTCTCCAAGATGGTCCATTTGGTTCCTTTGCCTAAGCTGCCTTCCTCTTCCGATCTGGTTCCTGTGTTTTTCCAGAACGTGGTTCGTTTGCACGGCATCCCTGAGAATATTGTGTCAGACAGAGGATCCCAGTTCGTTTCCAGGTTCTGGCGATCCTTTTGTGGTAGGATGGGCATTGATTTGTCGTTTTCGTCTGCTTTCCATCCTCAGACTAATGGACAGACGGAGCGAACCAATCAGACTTTGGAGGCTTATTTGAGGTGTTTTGTCTCTGCTGATCAGGACGATTGGGTGACATTCTTGCCGTTGGCTGAGTTTGCCCTTAATAATCGGGCTAGTTCCGCCACCTTGGTTTCGCCTTTTTTCTGCAACTCTGGTTTCCATCCTCGCTTTTCTTCGGGTCATGTGGAGCCTTCTGACTGTCCTGGGGTGGATTCTGTGGTGGATAGGTTGCAGCGGATCTGGAATCATGTGGTGGACAACTTGAAGTTGTCACAGGAGAGGGCTCAGCGCTTTGCCAACCGCCGCCGCGGTGTGGGTCCCCGACTACGCGTTGGGGATTTGGTATGGCTTTCTTCCCGCTTTGTTCCTATGAAGGTCTCCTCTCCCAAATTTAAACCTCGTTTTATTGGGCCTTACAAGATATTGGAAATCCTTAATCCTGTGTCTTTTCGTCTGGATCTTCCTGTGTCATTTGCTATTCACAATGTATTTCATAGGTCCTTGTTACGGCGGTACATTGTGCCTGTAGTTCCTTCTGCTGAGCCTCCTGCTCCGGTGTTGGTTGAGGGCGAGTTGGAGTACGTGGTGGAGAAGATCTTGGATTCTCGCCTCTCCAGGCGGAGGCTTCAGTACCTGGTCAAGTGGAAGGGCTATGGTCAGGAGGATAATTCCTGGGTGGTCGCCTCTGATGTTCATGCGGCCGATTTAGTTCGTGCCTTTCATGCCGCTCATCCTGATCGCCCTGGTGGTCGTGTTGAGGGTTCGGTGACCCCTCACTAAGGGGGGGGTACTGTTGTGAATTCGCTTTTTGCTCCCTCTAGTGGTTACTAGTTTTTGGACTCTGGTTTTTCTGTCATCCCTTTTATCCGCACCTGGGTCGTTAGTTAGGGGTGTTGCTATATAAGCTCCTTGAACCTTCAGTTCAATGCCTGGCAACGTAGTTATCAGAGCTAGTCTGCTGTGCTCTTGTCTACTGATCCTGTTTCCAGTTATATCAGCTAAGTCTGCCTTTTGCTTTTGCTATTTGTTTTGGTTTTTGTATTTTTGTCCAGCTTGTTCCATATCTATATCCTGACCTTTGCTGGAAGCTCTAGGGGGGCTGGTGTTCTCCCCCCGGACCGTTAGACGGTTCGGGGGTTCTTGAATTTCCAGTGTGGATTTTGATAGGGTTTTTTGTTGACCATATAAGTTACCTTTCTTTATTCTGCTATCAGTAAGCGGGCCTCTCTGTGCTAAACCTGGTTCATTTCTGTGTTTGTCATTTCCTCTTACCTCACCGTTATTATTTGTGGGGGGCTTCTATCCAGCTTTGGGGTCCCCTTCTCTGGAGGCAAGAAAGGTCTTTTATTTTCCTCTACTAGGGGTAGCTAGATTCTCCGGCTGGAGCGTGTCATCTAGAACCAACGTAGGAATGATCCCCGGCTACTTCTAGTGTTGGCGTTAGGAGTAGATATATGGTCAACCCAGTTACCACTGCCCTATGAGCTGGATTTTTGTATTCTGCAGACTTCCACGTTCCTCTGAGACCCTCGCCATTGGGGTCATAACAGATTACTTTATCAATCACATGGCTTAGTCTGTTGGCCAAGGCCTTTGCCAAAATCTTTATACCCGCCGTAAGGAGTGAGATTGGTCTGTAGGACTCCGAATTCAGCGGATCCTTATCAGGTTTAGCTTAGTACGTAGCCTGTGCTATATACTACCTACATATTCTAGAATACCCGATACGTTAGAATCGGACCACCATCTAGTGTGTGTGTGTGTGTGTGTATACTGTATATATATATATATATATATATATATACAGTGGGGCAAAAAAGTATTTAGTCAGTCAGCAATAGTGCAAGTTCCACCACTTAAAAAGATGAGAGGCGTCTGTAATTTACATCATAGGTAGACCTCAACTATGGGAGACAAACGGAGACAAAAAAATCCAGAAAATCACATTGTCTGTTTTTTTATCATTTTATTTGCATATTATGGTGGAAAATAAGTATTTGGTCAGAAACAAAATTTCATCTCAATACTTTGTAATATATCCTTTGTTGGCAATGACAGAGGTCAAACGTTTTCTGTAAGTTTTCACAAGGTTGCCACACACTGTTGTTGGTATGTTGGCCCATTCCTCCATGCAGATCTCCTCTAGAGCAGTGATGTTTTTGGCTTTTCGCTTGGCAACATGGACTTTCAACTCCCTCCAAAGGTTTTCTATAGGGTTGAGGTCTGGAGACTGGCTAGGCCACTCCAGGACCATGAAATGCTTCTTACGAAGCCACTCCCTCATTGCCCTGGCGGTGTGCTTTGGATCATTGTCATGGTGAAAGACCCAGCCACGTTTCATCTTCAATGCCCTTGCTGATGGAAGGAGGTTTGCACTCAAAATCTCATGATACATGGCCCCATTCATTCTTTCATGTACCCGGATCAGTCGTCCTGGCCCCTTTGCAGAGAAACAGCCCCAAAGCATGATGTTTCCACCACCATGCTTTACAGTAGGTATGGTGTTTGATGGATGCAACTCAGTATTCTTTTTCCTCCAAACACGACAAGTTGTGTTTCTACCAAACAGTTCCAATTTGGTTTCATCAGACCATAGGACATTATCCCAAAACTCCTCTGGATCATCTAAATGCTCTCTAGCAAACTTCAGACGGGCATGTACTGGCTTAAGCAGTGGGACACGTCTGGCACTGCAGGATCTGAGTCCATGGTGGCATAGTGTGTTACTTATGGTAGGCCTTGTTACATTGGTCCCAGGTCTCTGCAGTTCATTCACTAGGTCCCCCCGCGTGGTTCTGGGATTTTTGCTCACCGTTCTTGTGATCATTCTGACCCCACGGGGTGGGATTTTGCGTGGAGCCCCAGATCGAGGGAGATTATCAGTGGTCTTGAATGTCTTCCATTTTCTAATTATTGCTCCCACTGTTGATTTCTTCACTCAAAGCTGGTTGGCTATTGCAGATTCAGTCTTCCCAGCCTGGTGGTGCAGGGCTACAATTTTGTTTCTGGTGTCCTTTGATAGCTCTTTGGTCTTCACCATAGTGGAGTTTGGAGTCAGACTGTTTGAGGGTGTACACAGGTGTCTTTTTATACTGATAACAAGTTTAAACAGGTGCCATTACTACAGGTAACGAGTGGAGGAAAGAGGAGACTCTTAAAGAAGAAGTTACAGGTCTGTGAGAGCCAGAAATCTTGATTGTTTGTTTCTGACCAAATACTTATTTTCCACCATAATATGCAAATAAAATGATAAAAAAACAGACAATGTGATTTTCTGGATTTTTTTGTCTCAGTTTGTCTCCCATAGTTGAGGTCTACCTATGATGTAAATTACAGACGCCTCTCATCTTTTTAAGTGGTGGAACTTGCACTATTGCTGACTGACTAAATACTTTTTTGCCCCACTGTATATATATATATATATATATATATATATATATATATATATATTGCTGTTCTGTAGATTTGTTTGATAAGGCTGTTAATTCTCTGACACTGTACACCGCTTAGTCATGTATAATGTTAGTGGTTTTTCAGGGATTTCCGTTTTAACATTTTTTTTAGTGTCCATAGGCATGCATTAGTAAAAAATAAAATGTATTGCTGTCCACCAGTCCTGATGATCTTTGTTGATAGGCTGCAGTGCTGATGTCATAACTACAGCGAATATGATGGCTACAGCCAATCACTGGGCTCGGCAGCTTTTTACGTGTTCATGAGCGTCACCGCTGAGCTCAGTGATTGGCAGCATAGGTCCCGTATGGTGTTTTTGTGATGTCACAGTTGTAGATTGGGGGCAGAGGGGAATGACCTTTATAAATCTTTTTTTTTTTATCCAGCTCCTTCCTCAAACTCAGCAGCAAGTAGAGGAGAACGTTCTGATGGTGCTGAACACTTGGTCCCGGTCTCCCCCAGTGATCTGACTACTTTTGTAATAACACATGTGCCTAATAATTTGAACAAAAAAAACATCATGGAGGATCACTTTAAGAACTATGGAAAAATTATAAGTATAAACTGCAGGGTAAAGCAAAAAACGGCCATCATTCAGTTTAATAACCATGTGAGTAAAAAAAAGAAAAATTGTAATGTGCTTATACTTTTGATTTCTGGATCATTGGTAAAAGGGGTAATCTGGTTTCATATTGGGATATTGGTGAAGCTGGTGACGTCACTTCAAAAGATATCTCCCAGCTTGTGAGAGTGAGCGACGGGTAAGGTGTACCCTTTTTGTTCATTTGGTATAGGACAGGTACACAATACCATGATAGTCGTGCAGAATTGTGGTTTGATTGGCACCTATGATTACATTTACTAACCAAACTATGGTGGTTTATTCATCTTCAGCAGGTAAAATATATGTATTTATACATCTTTATAAATAAGGGTATGTTCACATCATGTTTTTTTCTCCTTCGCCTCATTGGGGGACACAGGACCATGGGTGTTATGCTGCTGCCACTAGAAGGACACTAAACAAATAGACAAAAAGAGTTAACTCCTCCTCCGCAGTATACACCCTCTGCTGCCTCTCTCATGAACCAGTTATTTTTTTTTTTATTTTTTTATTGAACAACAACAGAATTAAGACATATATGGTTGGCAAATATTCAAATCAGGACATATACAATAAGCGTAATATCCATGAAATTGCAATAAAAGTGACTTACGATATTACAACATGTCTAAAGCAGTTACTTAAAACTCTGAAACATATCCACTGCCATAACGATCTCCATCCCATTAATACTTCAGAATGTGAACCAAGTGCGAACTAATGCAAGATCCACCTTAAATACTATCAATTTGGAGCTGGAACATTACCGATGAGATGACATAGTAAGAAATGATGAGTTCCATGCATCCCAGATTTTATTAAATTTCCCTAAGCAGCCCCGATTCTGGTATAAGGTTCGTTCATAAGGAATAATTGAGTTTACCAGCTCAATCCAGGCTCTGAAAGATGGGTGTGTATTGCCCATCCAACGCAGGGCTATTATTTTCCTTGCCAAGAAAAGTGTCTCTCTTAAAAGAATTTTAACATGGTGGGCCCAAATCTCCTCCTCCAAGACTCCAAAAAGGCATACTAACGGATTCAGGGGGACAGGAATGTGTACAAGGGAGGACAACAACGAGATCACCTCCTTCCAGAAAGATAAAATAATTGGACAACCACATACCATATGTATAAAGTCTGCATCTATTGTGTGGCATCTGGGACATTCTGAAGACTGAGACCATCCTATTTTAAATAATCGCAGTGGGGTTAAGTATGATTGATGTATTATATACATTTGAGTCATTTTGTTGTTGGCCGAGGGGGAAACCCTAGTTGGAGACTCAAGAATTGTTTCCCAGTCCTCTTCCTGAAGATCAGGAATCAGAAGTTTCCATTTTTCTTTAATTGGTAATAAAACAGAGTCAGCACCCGTGGATAACATATATGTATATAGTGCAGAGATAAGGCCACGGGGTCCCTGCGATTTAAGGATCCCTATCAATGGGTGGGATGATGTTCGTTGCGTTTCATTTATACTATACATATGTGATTGGATCGCCGTCCTAAGTTGCAAATAGCGAAAAAACTAAAGGTTTAGCAACATTATATTTAGTTTGCATTTGTTCAAAAGACAACATAACTCCCAGTTCATATACTGTAGATCATTAATTGAGGTAACACCATATGACATCCAGAACTGAGCAGAGGGGTGATTCAGTAATCCTGGAAAGTATTCATTATTCCATAATGGCATCTCAGCCACAGTTCCATTAAAGTGGATTACTTGTTTAACCTGTTTCCAAATCAATCGTGCCAGCCGGAGTAGTGGCAGTAATCTAGGGGAATGGAATTTATTTATTTCTAAAAAACCCAACGGGCAATTAATCCTTGCAGCATGAATCAAATGGCTCTCTTGAGTTTGGTAAACATTCCCCAGGCATCCATTTGCCCAACGCTCTAAGCTGTCCAGCTAAATAGTACAGAAAAAAGTCTGGTAGTGCCGCTCCTCCCATTTGTTTAGATCGGTGTAGGGTGGATAACTTAAGTTTAGGTCTAGCCTTTCCCCATATAAAGGATGACGTTAGAGAGTTTAGGCTCGAGAAAAAGGATTTAGGAACCGGTACTGCGCTGTGTTGGAGGGAATAATTAAGTTTCGGAAGCAATATCATTTTAACCAAATTTATACGCCCAGAGACGGACAATGGTAATTTACTCCAGATAAGGAACTTATGCTTGACTTAATCTAACAGTGGAAGAATATTAAGTTGCAGATCAAGTCTACTGCATTGTGGTATAAATATTCCCAAGTATTTAAAATTAGATACTACCGGTAATGGGGATAATGTTTCAAGACGGTCTAGTGGGGCATGGGCGAGAGGCATTAAAGCAGATTTATCCCAGTTAATGTGTAACCCGGATCGTTTACTAAATCCATCTATGGTGGTAATCACATGTGGCAGCGTCTCCTCCACGTCATCCATAAATACTACCATATCATCCGCATATAGACCAATGGTGTCTGTGCGATCTGCTATCCTAATGTCTTTAATAGCCAAAGTGGATCTCATGCGTATTGCTAGCGCTTCAATTGCGAGGGCGAAGAGGGCCGGAGAGAGAGGGCATCCCTGGCAGGTACCCCTTTCCAAGGAGAATGTGTCAGAAATGGAATTATTAATAATAATCCAGACCTTAGGTTTCAAATATATTGCGGAGATCCATTTTTGAAATTTAGGACCAAATCGATACCTCTGTAAACATGCAAATAGGAAAGACCATTCTAGAGAGTCAAAAGCCTTAGCTGCGTCCAGCGAGGCCATGGCCCACTTATTTTCCAATACCAGCGAGCTATATTGAGCTATGGATTGCACTCTCCTGATATTAATAGATGTACTCTTACCCGGCATAAAACCAGTCTGGTCTGGGTGTATTATGTCTCATATTACCGTATTTAACCTAGTGGCCAGGATTTTAGTAAAAATTTTGTAGTCCACGTTAACTAATGAAATGGGCCGATATGATCCACATTTCAGAGGGTCCTTACCATCTTTTTTTAAAACTATAATAGTTGCTTCATAATAGGAGTCTGGCAAGGAACCCCCTTCCCAGATGCCCTGGAATACTTTCAAAAGAATAGGCGCTAGAGTGTCTCGATATTTCTTATACAACTCTATGGGAAATCCATCCGGACCGGGTGCCTTCCCAGAAGCTAAATCTGCTATGGCCACATTTATCTCCTCAAGAGTAAAATCTGCATCTAAGGAGGCCTGTTGTGTACGGCTCAGAGTAGGGAATTCTATGTCTGATAAATAATTTAAACAGTCTAAGGTGTCAAAGTTCCCCCTGGAGCTGTACAGTTCTTTATAAAAGTCATGAAAGCAATGAAGTACGTCATCTGTCGAGGTAGTTATTGAACCATCTGGTTTCTGAATCCTAAGTATAGTATTAGATTTGCGATGCTGGCGCACCATAAATGCTAGAAGTTTACTAGACTGGTTTCCTAGTTCAAAGTACGCCTGTCGAGTAAAAAACAGTTTGCGCTTAGATTTAGTGTCAGTGTATTGGCCATGCAGTCTATAAGAGAGTAACCATTCAGCTCTGTTTGCACTCGTTTGATTAGCTATGTGTGCTGCCTCCGGGTCTCTCAGTCGCCTCTCCATATCATTATCCTCCTGTGAGGTCCTACGTTTAATGTATGAGATTGTGGAGGATAGACAACCCCTCAGGTATGCTTTAAGGCTATCCCAAAAGACGTTAATATTATATGGTTCCGAGTGAGATGAAATAAAACAATTCAGTTGGTCTACAGTCCTGTCACTGGACTCTATCAGTTTCAGCCAAAATGGATTTAACTTCCAGACTATATTGCTCCTCGTGTGGCCAAATCTAAGTTTAAGGATTACCGGGCTGTGATCTGAAATGCCCCTACTTCCATGTCTCACCTCACCCACCCATACCGCCAAGTTACTAGATCCGAAAATATAATCTAACCGAGACAAAGTATGTCTAACAGATGAATGGCAGGTAAATTCCTTGACTTCTGGATGGTGCGTTCTCCATAAATCTACCCAACCAGTGCCTTCCATAAGTAGTGATAACCTAGAAGGAGAGGAGGTCTCTTCTGAGACCGTGTTGTCCAATCTAAGCCTATCCAGGCTAACATCCATTACCAAATTAAAATCTCCCATGCACATAACATGTGCGTCTGGATAACTTAAAGCAAAGCTTATCGCCTTTTTAAGAATTGACATGCCAGCCGGGGGGGGGGGGGGGATTATATATACACATAATAACATAGTCTTTCGAATTCACCATCGCATGTACAAATATAAAATGTCCTTCTGGATCTCTTCGAACCTCCCCAACCTCCCATCTAACATCTTTGTGAATTAATAAAGAAACCCCTCTGGAATAACTAGTGTGGAATGCATGTACAGACCACTGCACCCAGGGCTTTTGCACATATCGAGCCGAATCCCTGGTCAGATGTGATTCAACCAGAGCTATAATATGGGGATGACAGTGGCGTATCTGTGAAAAAACTTTCACTCTCTTTCTGGGTGTTCCGAGACCTCTCACATTCCAGGTCATACATGTAATATCAGATGCCATACCCCTTCATCCAGACATAGTATGCATCGTCACATGTTGTGAATTTGGATTCTGGGCTCCCCCGGTGGCTACTGGTGGAATTGAACTGGTGTCTTCATTTTCTCTGTTCACCTGTTCCCATCAAGATGTGGGAGTCGCTATATAACCTTGCTTCTCTGTTAGTTGCCTGCCGGTCAACAATGTTATCAGAAGCCTCTCTGTGCTTGTTCCTGCTCCTAGACAACTACTAGATAAGTTGGACTCTTGTCCATGTTTGTTTTTGCATTTTTGTTCCTGTTCACAGCTGTAGTTTCGTTACTGTGTCTGGAAAGCTCTTGTGTACAGGAATTGCCACTCTGGTGTTATGAGTTAATGCCAGAGTCTTAAAGGAATTTCTGGATGGTCTTTTGATAGGGTTTTCAGCTGACCATGAAAGTGTCCTTTCTGTCTTCTGCTATGTAGTAAGTGGACCTCAAATTTGCTAAACCTATTTTCATACTACGTTTGTTATTTCATCTTTATTCACCGCCAATACATGTGGGGGGCTCCTGTCTCCTTTCGGGGTATTTCTCTAGAGGTGAGTTAGGACTAATATTTTCCTCTGCTAGCATTATTTAGTCCTCCGGCTGGTGCTGGGCATCTAGAATCAACGTAGGCATGCTACCCGGCCACTGCTAGTTGTGTGTTAGGTTTAGTTCATGGTCAGCTCAGTTCCCATCTTCCAAGAGCTAGTTCTTGTATATGCTTATGCTATGATCTCTTGCCATTGAGATCATGACAGTTTGACCGGCCCACTAAAGGGTTAAAATCCTTGGCTGAGAAAGGAGAGAAATAAGAAGTCTGCTGAGATTTTTTTTTTTTTTTTTTTTCTCTCCTGCTAATCTTTGAATGGCTCTATGTCCACCTGTTTGTAATGGATCTTCAGAGTGTAACTGCAGGTTTGAATAATCTGGCCACGAAGGTACAAAATTTGCAAGATTTTGTTTGTCATGCACCTGTATCTGAGCCGAGAATTCCCTTGCCGGAATTTTTCTCGGGGAATAGATCTGGGTTTCAGAATTTTCGAAATAATTGCAAATTATTTTTGTCCCTGAAATCTCGCTCTGCCGGAGACCCTGCACAGCAGGTCAGGATTGTGATTTCCTTGCTCCGGGGCGAACCTCAAGACTGGGCTTTTTCATTGACACCAGGGGATCCTGCGTTGCTCAATGTGGATGCGTTTTTTCTGGCCTTGGGGTTGCTTTATGACGAACCTCATTTGGAGCTTCAGGCAGAAAAAACTTTGATGTCCCTATCTCAGGGGCAAGATGAAGCGGAAATTTACTGCCAAAGATTCCGTAAATGGTCTGTGCTTACTCAGTGGAATGAGTGCGCCCTGGCGGCGACTTTCAGAGAGGGTCTCTCTGATGCCATTAAGGATGTTATGGTGGGGTTCCCTGTGCCTGCGGGTCTGAATGAGTCCATGACAATGGCTATTCAGATCGATAGGCGTTTGCGGGAGCGCAAACCAGTGCACCATCTGGCGGTGTCCACTGAGAAGTCGCCAGAGAGTATGCAGTGTGATAGAATTCTGTCCCGAAGCGAGCGGCAGAATTTTAGACGGAAAAATGGGTTGTGTTTCTATTGTGGTGATTCTACTCATGTTATATCAGCATGCTCTAAGCGCACTAAAAAGCTTGATAAAGCTGTTTCCATTTGCACCTTACCGTCTAAGTTTATTCTATCTGTGACCCTGATTTGCTCTTTGTCATCTATTACCACGGACGCCTATGTCGACTCTGGCGCCGCTTTGAGTCTTATGGATTGGTCCTTTGCCAAACGCTGTGGGTATGATTTAGAGCCTTTGGAGACTCCTATTCCTCTGAAGGGGATTGACTCCACCCCATTGGCTAATAATAAACCACAATACTGGACACAAGTAACTATGCGTATTAATCCGGATCACCAGGAGATTATTCGCTTTCTGGTGCTGTATAATCTACATGATGATTTGGTGCTAGGATTGCCTTGGCTGCAATCTCACAACCCAGTCCTCGACTGGAGAGCTATGTCTGTGTTGAGCTGGGGATGTAAGGGGGCTCATGGGGATGAACCTGTGGTTTCCATTTCATCATCTATTCCCTCTGAAATTCCTGAGTTCCTGTCTGATTATCGTGACGTCTTTGAAGAATCCAAGCTTGGTTCATTACCTCCGCACCGAGAGTGCGATTGTGCCATAGATTTAATTCCGGGTAGTAAATACCCAAAGGGTCGTTTATTTAATCTGTCTGTGCCTGAACATGCTGCTATGCGAGAATATATAAAGGAGTCCTTGGAAAAGGGACATATTCGTCCATCGTCATTTCCCTTAGGAGCCGGTTTTTTCTTTGTGTCAAAAAAAGACGGCTCTTTGAGACCATGTATTGATTATCGGCTTTTGAATAAAATCACTGTTAAATATCAATACCCATTGCCGTTGTTGACTGATTTGTTTGCTCGCATAAAGGGGGCCAAGTGGTTCTCTAAGATTGACCTTCGTGGGGCATATAATTTGGTGCGAATCAGGCAGGGGGATGAGTGGAAAACCGCATTTAATACGCCCGAGGGCCACTTTGAGTATTTAGTTATGCCTTTTGGTCTTTCAAATGCTCCGTCAGTTTTCCAGTCCTTTATGCATGATATTTTTCGCGATTATTTGGATAAATTTATGATTGTGTATCTGGATGATATTCTGATTTTTTCGGATGACTGGGACTCTCATGTCCAGCAAGTCAGGAGGGTTTTTCAGGTTTTGCGGTCTAATTCCTTGTGTGTGAAGGGTTCTAAGTGTGTTTTTGGGGTACAGAGGATTTCCTTTTTGGGATATATTTTTTCTCCCTCTTCCATTGAAATGGATCCTGTCAAGGTTCAAGCTATTTGTGATTGGACGCAGCCCTCTTCTCTTAAGAGTCTTCAGAAATTTTTGGGCTTTGCTAACTTTTATCGTCGATTTATTGCTGGTTTTTCGGATATTGCTAAGCCATTGACTGATTTGACTAAGAAGGGTGCTGATGTTGCTGATTGGTCCCCTGATGCTGTGGAGGCCTTTCGGGAGCTTAAGCGCCGTTTTTCCTCTGCCCCTGTGTTGCGTCAGCCTGATGTTGCTCTACCTTTTCAGGTTGAGGTCGACGCTTCTGAGATCGGAGCTGGGGCAGTGTTGTCGCAGAAAAGTTCTGACTGCTCCGTGATGAGGCCTTGTGCCTTCTTCCGTGATGAGGCCTTGTGCCTTCTTTTCCCGTAAATTTTCGCCCGCTGAGCGGAATTATGATGTTGGGAATCGGGAGCTTTTGGCCATGAAGTGGGCTTTTGAGGAGTGGCGCCATTGGCTTGAGGGGGCCAGACATCAGGTGGTGGTATTGACTGACCACAAAAATTTGATTTATCTTGAGACCGCCAGGCGCCTGAATCCTAGACAAGCGCGCTGGTCATTATTTTTCTCTCGGTTTAATTTTGTGGTGTCATACCTACCGGGTTCTAAGAATGTTAAGGCGGATGCCCTTTCTAGGAGTTTTGAGCCTGACTCGCCTGGTAACTCTGAGCCCACAGGTATCCTTGAGGATGGAGTGGTATTGTCAGCCGTTTCTCCAGACCTGCGGCGGGCCTTGCAGGAGTTTCAGGCGGATAGACCGGATCGTTGCCCACCTGATAAACTGTTTGTTCCTGATGATTGGACCAGTAGAGTCATCTCTGAGGTTCATTCTTCCGCGTTGGCAGGTCATCCTGGCATTTTTGGTACCAGGGATTTGGTGGCAAGGTCCTTCTGGTGGCCTTCCCTGTCACGAGATGTGCGAGGCTTTGTGCAGTCTTGTGACGTTTGTGCTCGGGCCAAGCCTTGTTGTTCTCGGGCCAGTGGATTGTTGTTGCCCTTGCCTATTCCTAAGAGGCCTTGGACGCACATCTCGATGGATTTTATTTCAGATCTGCCTGTTTCTCAGAAGATGTCTGTCATCTGGGTGGTGTGTGACCGTTTCTCTAAGATGGTCCATTTGGTTCCTCTGCCCAAGTTGCCTTCTTCTTCCGAGTTGGTTCCTCTGTTTTTTCAAAATGTTGTTCGTTTGCATGGTATTCCTGAGAATATCGTTTCTGACAGAGGGACCCAATTCGTGTCTAGATTTTGGCGGGCATTCTGTGCTAGGATGGGCATAGATTTATCTTTTTCGTCCGCTTTCCATCCTCAGACGAATGGCCAGACCGAGCGGACTAATCAGACCCTGGAGACATATCTGAGGTGTTTTGTGTCTGCTGACCAGGATGATTGGGTTGCTTTTTTGCCATTGGCGGAGTTCGCTCTCAATAATCGGGCCAGCTCTGCCACTTTGGTGTCCCCGTTTTTCTGTAATTCGGGGTTTCATCCTCGATTTTCCTCTGGTCAGTTGGAATCTTCGGATTGTCCTGGAGTGGATGCTGTGGTGGAGAGATTGCATCAGATCTGGGGGCAGGTGGTGGACAATTTGAGGTTGTCCCAGGAGAGGACTCAGCTTTTTGCCAACCGCCACCGTCGTGTTGGTCCTCGGCTTTGTGTTGGGGATTTGGTGTGGTTGTCTTCTCGTTTTGTCCCTATGAGGGTCTCTTCTCCTAAATTTAAGCCTCGGTTCATTGGCCCGTATAAGATATTGGAGATTCTTAACCCTGTTTCCTTCCGTTTGGACCTCCCTGCATCCTTTTCTATTCATAACGTTTTTCATCGGTCATTATTGCGCAGGTATGAGGTACCGGTTGTGCCTTCCGTTGAGCCTCCTGCTCCGGTGTTGGTTGAGGGTGAGTTGGAGTACGTTGTGGAGAAAATCTTAGACTCCCGTGTTTCCAGACGGAGACTCCAGTATCTGGTCAAGTGGAAGGGATACGGCCAGGAGGATAATTCTTGGGTGAATGCATCTGATGTTCATGCCTCTGATCTGGTTCGTGCCTTTCATAGGGCCCATCCTGATCGCCCTGGTGGTTCTGGTGAGGGTTCGGTGCCCCCTCCTTGAGGGGGGGGGTACTGTTGTGAATTTGGATTCTGGGCTCCCCCGGTGGCTACTGGTGGAATTGAACTGGTGTCTTCATTTTCTCTGTTCACCTGTTCCCATCAAGATGTGGGAGTCGCTATATAACCTTGCTTCTCTGTTAGTTGCCTGCCGGTCAACAATGTTATCAGAAGCCTCTCTGTGCTTGTTCCTGCTCCTAGACAACTACTAGATAAGTTGGACTCTTGTCCATGTTTGTTTTTGCATTTTTGTTCCTGTTCACAGCTGTAGTTTCGTTACTGTGTCTGGAAAGCTCTTGTGTACAGGAATTGCCACTCTGGTGTTATGAGTTAATGCCAGAGTCTTAAAGGAATTTCTGGATGGTCTTTTGATAGGGTTTTCAGCTGACCATGAAAGTGTCCTTTCTGTCTTCTGCTATGTAGTAAGTGGACCTCAAATTTGCTAAACCTATTTTCATACTACGTTTGTTATTTCATCTTTATTCACCGCCAATACATGTGGGGGGCTCCTGTCTCCTTTCGGGGTATTTCTCTAGAGGTGAGTTAGGACTAATATTTTCCTCTGCTAGCATTATTTAGTCCTCCGGCTGGTGCTGGGCATCTAGAATCAACGTAGGCATGCTACCCGGCCACTGCTAGTTGTGTGTTAGGTTTAGTTCATGGTCAGCTCAGTTCCCATCTTCCAAGAGCTAGTTCTTGTATATGCTTATGCTATGATCTCTTGCCATTGAGATCATGACAGTCACACCAAACATACTTCTTGCAATTAACGGAGAGAATCATGGCAGCAAATCCTATGAAAACAACAATTGACAAACTTTGAACAACAAGAAAAAACAAAAAACATTTCACAAGGGAGTAAAGTTTCCTACTCCTATCACCATCCAAAAAAAGAGGGTACCATCTCTGAGCACAGAGTCCGGTAAAGGTGTTTTCTTGGACGTCAGCGGAAGGAGCTCCTTTTACCAAAAAGAGAAGAAAAAAGTGAAAGAAAAACCCCAGAATGAGGAAGTTCCATTTCTTATATACCCATATCTAGAGGCGGCAAGCAATTTAGGATTTTTTACCCTCTCCCCCACCCGCTCCCACACGGGACCGCATCCATTCCTCGGCCTCCGCCGGGGACACACAAAAAAAGGAAGAGCCCTCATAAACAACTCGAAGCCGAGCCGGATAAACCATTGAATAGAGAATATTCTTTTCTCTGAGTCGTTTCTTTATCTCCATGAATTGAGCTCGTTGTTTTTGGAGTTCCATTGAGAAATCAGGAAACAATGAAATAGTGGCATTATTACATTTAATATGGCTCCCTTGCCATGCGAAGTATAGCATCCCTGTCTTTACAGTTAAGAATACGCGCCAAAAAGGGCCTCGGCTGAGCGCCCGGAGGAAGAGGCTTAGTAGGTACCCTGTGGGCCCTCTCCACAGAGAACGTTGAGGAGAATTCATCTCCTAGAGTATCTTTGAGCCATTTCTCCAAGAATTGCTCGGGCTGCTGACCTTCTGAGCGTTCGGGTAGCCCAATAATACGGATATTATTCCGACGCAGTCTGCTCTCTAGGTCATCCGCCTTCTGCTTCCAACCATTTATAGAACCAGATACTTTGGTCAATTTGGTCTCCATAGGTATGGATTTGTCCTCCAGGATAGATACCCGTGATTCAACTTCCGTAATCCGGCCACTCATGGTTTGCATATCTTGTCGGAGGCGTCCCACCTCGGAGTGTACTTCCTCTATCTTCCCAGACAGGGATGTCCTAGTTAAGGATATAGCTTGCATCAGTTGCTCAGATGCCTGTTTTAAAGTTAAATCCTCCGGATCCTCCCCCTCCTCACTATCTGAAGTGTGATTTTTCCGTTGGCCTGGAGATTTGACCCCAGATAAATTGTCTTTATGTGGTCGTGGATTGTCCGCTGGGTCGGTTCGCGCATATTTTTTCAATTTATCAGTTGCACTCAAATTCTTTGAGCGGTGCATAGTGAATGTCACAGCAGTGACGTCACCGCTGTGATCTGCTCTCACTTTCCGGCCGGCAGACAGTCAGAGCGGGAAGCAGACGGCAAGGGACCTGACGGACATCAGATGGTGAGTATGTACGGTTTTTTTTTTTTTACTTTTACGCTGGTAACCACGGTAAACATCGGGTTACTAAGCGCGGCCCTGCGCTTAGTAACCCAATGTTTACCCTGGTTACCAGCGAACGCATCTCTGGATCGCTGTCACACACAACGATCCAGCGATGACAGCGGGAGATCCAGCGACGAAAGAAAGTTTCAAACGATCTGCTACGACGTACGATTCTCAGCAGGGTCCCTGATCGCAGTAGCGTGTCAGACACTGCGAGATCGTAACGATATCGCTGGAACGTCACGAATCGTGCCGTCGTAGCGATCAAAATTGCACTGTGTGACGGTACCCTAAGAGCTAAAAGAGTCCAACATGCAGTATATCTCTATTCAATGCACTCTCTTCCTCTCTGCAGCGTAATGAGAGACAACAGTAGCCCCAGCGATAAGAGACAACAGAAACTCAGCAGGGTGAGTGATAAGTGGGATCTCTAGCAGGTTAAAGGTACTGTCACACTAAACGATATCGCTAGCGATCCGTGACGTTGCAGCGTCCTCGCTAGCGATATCGTTTAGTTTGACACGCAGCAGCGATCAGGATCCTGCTGTGATGTCGCTGGTCGCTGAATAAAGTTCAGAACTTTATTTGGTCGTCCGATCGCCGTGTATCGTTGTGTTTGACAGCAAAAGCAACGATACCAGCGATATTTTACACTGGTAACCAGGGTAAACATCGGGTTACTAAGCGCAGGGCCGCGCTTAGTAACCCGATGTTTACCCTGGTTACCAGTGTAAAAGTAAAAAAAACAAACAGTACATACTCACATGCGTCCCCCGCCGTCCGCTTCCCACACTGAATGAGCCCCGCAAAGTGAAAGTGAAAGCACAGCACAGTGGTGACGTCACCGCTGTGCCCTGCTACTGCCGGCGCTCAGTCATTGCAGGAAGCAGACGCTGGGGGACGCATGTAAGTATGTACTGTTTGTTTTTTTTACATTTTACGCTGGTAACCAGGGTAAACATCGGGTTACTAAGCGCGGCCCTGCGCTTAGCAACCCGATGTTTACCCTGGTTACCTGGGGACCTCGGCATCGTTGGTCGCTGGAGAGCGGTCTGTGTGACAGCTCTCCAGCGATCAAACAGCGACGCTGCAGCGATCGACATCGTTGTCGCTATCGCTGCAGCGTCGCTTAGTGTGACGGTACCTTTATCCTCGGTCCAGGCTGAGGGAGCAGAGGGGAGGAGCACAGATAATAGTGCAGACGCCGGGAGCCGGCCAGTGTTTATGTAGTTAATGAGGAAGCACGGGGCCCGTCTCTCAGGGCACACACCGCACATTCCCCCTCTCGTACCTCCAGGATTTCCAGCTAGCCCGTCCAGAGCCAAGCACCAGCGCTCCGAGTCCCTCTCCTTCCAGGTGCACTGTTAGAAAATGGCTGCCGCCTCATGCAGACACTGCTCTCCACCCGGGTATCTCCGGATTAAATCCAGCCGGGGCCGCGATACCGACCTCCTCAGAAGACGGATGCCTCCAGGTGCCCAGGGGAGCCCAGCAATACCGGTACCAGATCTCTCTGGGTAATATAGCTGTGGGTTATAGTTCAGGATAATCGGAGCTCCAGCCAGGCACGTCTTTCCTGCTCCACTACATCGCCACGCCCCCCATGAACCAGTTCTTGCTTAGTCTCTGTAGGAGGCACTAGGGTCTGGTTTCAGACCCCAATTTTGTTATTTTATTTTTTATTTGGATTCCAGGAGCGACGGGGCCTTTTAAGGTCTTTATCTCCCAATATCATCAACAGGCGGGAACGCAGAGTGTTGCCTCCCCGTACCCCCTCCTGCAACCTCTGCGTCTGCCTGGGCTCTCATAGGGCGACGGATCCTTAAATGAGTCTGCTCTCCCCACACCAACAACGGACGGGAACATGAGGTGTCACCCTCACGTACCCCCTTCCGGAGCCAGGCCTTCACCCTGAAAAGCAGACCGCGGCCCCTCATGCCCGGCTTCCTATGAAGTTACTTCAGCGGAGGCTCCCTTAAAGCATCTATGTGCCACTGCACCACCACTGTCACAAAGCGGCTGGTGCCAGGAGGCAAACGGACCCTCTCCACCTCCCTATCAATGGGATGGTGGATTGAGGAAGAATGGAGTGGCACAGACCCTTCACTTGTGGACAGCAGCCGACTCTGCTATACCGTGAGTACCTGGAGGCGGGGGATTGCACCTCCGCCGTGCACAGCCGCTGACCGCTGCCGTCACCGCCGCCTCTGCTGTGCTCGTTTCCGCTGCCACGGCCGTCACTGTTGGCCGCGGCCACTAATTTTGTTCCCGGCTTCTGGCTGCGGTAGGCCCAACAACGCCCATGGTCCCCGCCACCTCCGCCCCTTCACGGCGACTCTGCCCCCTTTCCGAGTGCTTCTGGCCGGGTCTGTACAGAGTGGGCGGGGACTCGCTCTGCATAGTCTTCCTGGCCTCCCCTGCCTTTTCTCAGCCCACTGTCTCTGGCGCTTCTCGCAGTTTACGAGAAGCCCCAATTCTCCTATCAGACCTTACTTCCTGGCGCGTCCTAGGCAGGAAGCTTGTGGGGGACACCATTACCCTCTTAAGATCTGCGGCACAAGCACTTCTCTGGGGCACTCAGGACCTGGGAAAGATAGCCACACACCACTGCAGGTGCATGCTGCTTAACCCCTCCGCTGCAGGCATTAACCCCTCCGCTGCAGGTTCACATAATCCATATGCTGCAGGCACATCCCTTCAGCCTTTCAACAGCCTTTTGCAGCTTCCCTCGGAACTTTTAGTATGTCTCAATCAACAACATTTTCAAATCACTGCTCTGCCCTTCGGGCCTGCCACCGCCCCCAGAGTATTCACAAAAGTCATGGCAACCGTCATGTCTATTCTACACTCCCGGGGCGTGGTGATTCTACCCTAGCTGGATGATCTTCTCATCAAAGGTCCGTCCTATTGGGCTTGCGCAGAGAGCGTCACTCTCGCCATCGACACTCTGTCTCGTCTAGGTTGGCTAGTGAACATAGAGAAATCTTCCCCAGTTCCATCCCAGCGACTTTCCTTTTTGGGAATGAGCTTGGACACTTCCCTACGGTTGGTAATTCTCCCTCCAGAAAAGATTTCCTCTCTAACCCGGGGATTCCAAATGCCATCTCTGGCCCGCTCTCACTCCCTGCGGTTCGCCATGCAGGTCCTCGGGAAAATGGTGGCATCCATCGAGGCAGTACCGTTTGCACAATTTCACTTCCATCCCCTGCAGCAGACTTTGATCTCAGCCTGGGACAAGAATCCAGCCTTCCTGGGTCGCTGCTTTCGCCTGGCATCCATAATCAGGCGGTCTCTCAGGTGGTGGACTGCAACATCGTCCTTGGATCAGGGAAGGTCCCTTCTCCCTGTACACTGGCTGGTAGTGACCACCGACGCCAGCCTCCTTGGATGGGGTGTGGTCTTTCGTCACCACACGGCTCAGGGACGTTGGTCTACTCAGGAAGCCAACCTTCCAATCAATATGCTCGAGATCCGATCGATAAGGCTGGCTCTTCATCAATTCCATCACCTTTTGGCCGGATGTCTTGTCCAGATCCAATCAGACAATGCCACGGCTGTGGCGTACATCAATCGCCAGGGAGGCACGCAAAGCAGAAGAGCGATGATTGAAGTTACGCACATTCTACAATGGGCCGAGACAAATCAATTGCTCATCTCCGCAGTTCATATTCCATGAGTAGAGAATTGGATGGAGGACTTTCTCAGCTGCCAGGGCATAGCCTAAGTAGAGTTGTCTCTTTACTCGAAAGTCTTTCATCGGATTTGCCAGCGTTGGGGCACTTCAGATGTGGACCAAATGGCCTCCAGGCTGAACGCCAAGGTTCCGGCATTAGTAGCCCGATCCCGCGATCCGTTAGCTATCGGCTCGGATGCTCTAGCACTTCCATTGAGCCAGTTTCGCCTCCCTTACATCTTTCCACCACTTCCGCTGATCCCAAGGGTCACCCGGAAAATCAAAGCGGAAGGCGTTCAGTGATCTTTGTCGCTCCAGACTGGCCTCGCCAAGCTTGGTATGCGGAGCTAGTACATCTAGTTGCTGACGATCCCTGGCAGTTACCGGATCTACTCTCCCAGGGACCCATTTGCCATCAGAACTTGAGAGTGCTGAGTTTAACGGCCTGGCCATTGAATCCTGGATTCTAGCCCAGGCTGGGTTCTCGCGTCAAGTGGCATATACCATGATCAACACTAGGAAGCCTGTTTCCATGCATATATACCATCGTGTTTGGAAAACATTTTTCTCATGGTGCAAGGATAAGGGTCGTTCCCCATTGGTGTTTTCTATCCCCTCCATTCTGGAGTTTCTCCAAGCGGGATTGGTTTCAGGCCTAGCACTGGCCTCTCAAGGGCCAGATCTCGGCTCTATCCATCCTTTTCCAGCAACGGATAGCTTCCAAGCCACAAGTCAGGACCCTCATGCAGGGAGTTTCGCTTCTTGTCCTTTCCATACAAGATGCCTTTAGAACCTTGGGACCTTAACCTGGTCCTCAGTGCCTTACAAGAGACCCCCCTTCGAGCCAATACAGGATGTTTCTCTCTTTCATGGAAGGTTGCCTTTCTTGTGGCAATAACATCCATCAGACGGGTCTCGGAACTGGCAGCTTTGTCGTGCAAACCTCCATATCTGATTTTCCACCAGGACAAGGTGGTGCTCAGGACGTCCCCATCCTTCTTGCCTAAAGTCATCTCGGATTTTCAACTGAATGAAGACATAATTCTGCCCTCGTTCTGTACGGATCCAGTCCATAGTACTAAGAAAGCTCTTCACACTTTGGACCTGGTGAGGGCTCTCAGAAAGTACATTTCCAGAACAGCGTCTTAACGCAAATCTGATGCTCCTTTTTGTGCTTCCAGGACACAGAAAAGGTTTGCCTGCCTCTAAGGCCACGATAGCCAGATGGATTCGTTCGGCAATCCAAGAAGCTTACCGTGTCAAAGGTCAGCCTATCCCCGCAGGGATTAAGGCACAATCCACTCAGTCATTCGGCACCAGGCATCCGCACAGCAAGTGTGTAAGGCTGCGATTTGGTCCAGTCTTTACACGTTCGCTAAACATTACTACATTCATTCTCAAGCCTCTTCAGATGCGGCCCTCGGCAGTTTCGCATCTGTAGGCTTCATTTAATCACTTAATCCTTTAAGCATTGGGTGCGCGAGGTTTCACCTGTTGATGTTTTCTCACCCAGGGATTGCTTTAGGATGTCCCATGGTCCTGTGTCCCCAAATGAGGCGAAGGAGAAACAGGGATTTGTGTGTACTCACCGTAAAATACTTTTCTCCGAACCAGTCATTGGGGGACACTGCACCCGCCCTGTTAGCCCGTTAACTTGTAGTCTGTGTTGGTTTTGACATATTGCAATTCTGTTTAGCTCCTACAGCTTTGGCACCAAACTGGTTCATGAGAGAGCCAGCAGAGGGTGTATACTGCGGAGGAGGAGTTAACTTTTTTGTGTATTTGCTTAGTGTCGTCCTAGTGGCAGCAGCATAACACCCATGGTCCTGTGTCCCCCAATGATTGACTCGGAGAAAAGGATTTTACGGTGAGTACACACAAAAATCCCTGTTTTTTCCCGTGGGTTTTGAGCAGATTCTTTCCAAAAAATGCCTAAAAAAGTGCTCCAAAGAATGACAAACTTTTCATGTGTGGAGTTTTGAGCCTCTTCTAAAAACGCCAAGTGGTTAAAATAAGTGAGCTTGACCATTCTTCAGGCATTTTCTACTAGATAGTCACTCCATACTTGTCAATAGGAAGGCTAAAAAACACTCGGAAGAAGTCTGGGTGTTTTTTTTTTTTTTCTCTTTCAAAATTCTGAGTGTTTTTCTCATTCGCCACATTGGGGGACACAGAACCATGGGGTGTTATGCTGCTGTCGCTAGGAGGCTGACACTAAGTTGAGACAAAAAAAGTTAGCTCCTCCCCTGCAGTATACACCCTCGTGCTGGCTTCCAGAGACCCAGTTCAAGCTTAGTGTCCCCCTGAGGAAGGTAGTCGCCGAAACGCACGTCTGGGTGGACTGGAGCGGCGTCCACGTGTGCTTGTGACCCTTCTCTTGTGGTATGTACTGACCTTATATGTATGATCATAGTCGCATACACTAATGACAGTTGTTCTGCATGTTGCTAAACAGGCTTGATGTAGTTATATGCCTAATATTGATTTCGGGTTTACTGTTTAGAATCAGTCATGTGTACCCTGTCTGGTCCGTTTTGATATGTGTAGGGTTTGACGGAGGGGATCCTTATGCCTGCCATGTCGTATGCCTGTTTTTTATATGTGTTTTCTTAAATAAAGGTTTTTGTACTATTGTAGAAATTGACACATTTTGACTGCTTTTTTCTGGCCTTTTGTATTTCAAGCTTAGTGTCTGTAGGAGGCACACGGGTCTGCTATTTAGACCAGAACTTTTACCCTTTTGGATTTAACCTTTCTACCCGGACGAAGGGGCGACGGAACCTTTCAAGGCTCCGATCTTCCAGAACCAACAACAGGCGAGCACGGGAGTGTTACCTCTCCGTATCCTCTCCTGCGATGTGGGATGCCACTTCCTGAGCTGATTCTAGGGGCGACAGGCCCCTTCAACGGCACCGATCTCCCCCCTCCCTTAACAGACGAGCACTGGAGTGTCACCTCCACGTATCCTCATCTGCAGCCAGGCCTATTGCTGGACATCTCGCCCTGCCCACCAGGTCTGACCCTTGGATGTTCAGAGGCACTCTACATTGTGGCATCCGTGCAGCCCCCACTGCATCACCACTGAAGAGAGCTGATGATGGAAGGAGGCGGACGGTTCCTTTCCATCCCCCTTTCATAGGGATGGTGGATGGAGGCTCCCCTGCACCGTCCTATCTACCCCGGGCACAGCTCTGACTTGCGGCATCTGCCATCCCCTTCATATCGGGGTAAGTGCCACCCGGGAGGGGTCGTTTTCCAGAAAGCTTAGGAGGGCTCCATAGCAGCAGGGGCTCCGCGGCTCTTTCTCAGCCGTCCGCAGGTGCGCATCGGCCACAAATTTAGTCCACAGTTTCGGCCTTTGTGTAGGCCGCAACCCGATAGGCCCCGCCCACCGATCGCATCATTCCAGCGGCTCCGCCCACAGACCTGGCGCTTCTCGCTCTATGCGAGACTACCCCCCAAATCTCGGCAGCCATCTTCCCTGCAGCACCGTTCTTCTGGCTGCCCTTAGTCTGCACGTGTCAAGCCATGGAAGCCGGTCTTCTCCCCTACTCAGCGCGCCGCCTCATCTGATTGCAGGACACAGGTCCTGGGTAAGGAAACTGCACTAGATGCTTCCCTGCAGCTTTACCCCTCATAGCTTCCACTAGCAGCGTTTTTTCTTATATTGGGGTACATCATGTCGCAGTTAAGGGCTAAAAAGGCTACAAAGGTTCATACCACCTTTTTCACTGCGTGTACCACATACCAGGCTCCTCTCACTCGGCCTCAAAGCTCTCCTCTCTGCCCATCCTGTGATGCCCAATGTGCCCAGGAGCCCTCCGCCGCTACCGACCCAAGTGTATCTAGCCCCCCCTGAGTGGGCCACGTCACTCACAATCCATGGCTTCGCTGGCCAAAGCGATTGAATCCCTTCATGACCCCTCTTGGGAGCAGGGCACTCATTTACCTGGGTTAAGAGACCCTTCCCTGACAGGGGAATCATCGGCCAACAGGGACCACTCTCACTTGAAGGAGGTACGGTCATCCAAAAAACGGATCCGCACTACCTCTCCTCCTCACCACGCCATTCAGCCTCTGGTGGCTCTACTTCTCGCTCACCCTTTCCAGGGGTTTGCAGCGATCATGACTGAGTATGAGTCTGAGGCGTCCTTGGACCCGGATTCTCCGGAGATTCAATCGACTGTGGATTCCCTCATTGAAGCTGTCGATCATGCGCTAAAGGTTGATGATGACTCTAATGCGGCTCCGGATCATTCGGTATCTTTTACAAGAACCAAGCAATCCCATAGGGTGTTCGCCTCTCATCCGGATTTCTTAGATATAGTCCGGCGACACAGGGAGCGACCGGCTAAGCTCTCTATGGTAAAAAGGCCCTGGGATTGAAGTATCCCTTTTCCGCAGATCTTGTCAAAATTTGGACGGAACCTCCAACAGTAGATTCTCCTGTATCGCGTTTGTCTACCAAAATGCTTTTATCTGTACCTGATGGGGCTTCAATTAAAAACGCCAGGTAGATTCCCTGGCTCGCTCAGTATATGAAGCCTCAGGTTCCTCTTTATCCCCTTCCTTTGCGGCAGCATGGGTCGCAAAAGCAATGGTTTTGTGGGCAAAATCTATTCAGAACCAGGCTCTTCCGTCTGAGGTGGCGGATCTCGACAAACAAATCGCTATGGCTGGAGACTATGTGATGTATGCGTCTTTAGATGCAGCAGACTATGCGGCAGTTGCTGCCTCAAACGCCATCATCATTAGGTGAACATTTTGGCTTAGAGAGTGACGCATGGATTCCTCCTCTAAAAAGTCTCTGATTTCTCTGCCTTTTCTGAGCGGATGTCTGTGGAGAAAAATTAGACCAGCTGATTTCCGATGCTACAGGAGGGAAAAGCAAATTCCTCCCGCAGCACATGCGTCGGCAACAGTTTCGCTTTCGGCCCTTTAGCAATAGCCCATTCTGGTCTTCCTCCACGGCTTCGTCCAGAACATAACGATCTCCACGTACAGAGAGAGACCCTCGGCCCTCATACAGGCCAAATCAGTCCTGGCGAGGTAAGCCTAGGCAAACCAGAACCAGGGGATCCAGGCCCTCCAGATTTCCTTCACAATGACTCAGGGAGTTTTCCGGTCGACACCAGAGTAGGCGGACACCTGCTTCTCTTTCAACATGTCTGGCTTTCCGTCATCCATGACGAATGGGTCAGAGACCTAGTGTCTTCTGGTTACAAAATAGATTTCTCCGCCTCCCCTCCTGCACGTTTTTTTCTCTCTCGTCTCCCAAGTTCACAAGCTCAGTCTCGTGCACTTCACCGCACCATCGAATCTCTCCGCCAAAACGGAGTCATTGTTCCAGTTCCAGAACATGAGAGATTCAGAGGTTTTTACTCAAACCTCTTCGTCGTTCCAAAAAAGGACGGGACGGTGCACCCTATTTTAGATTTAAAGCTCCTAAACAAGTATGTAAAGGTCTGGCACTTCAGGATGGAATCCCTCCGGTTGGTCATCTCCTCATTGGAGAGAGGAGAGTTTCTAGCATCAATAGACATCAAAGATGCTTATCTCCATATTCCAGTCTTCCCGCCACATCAAAGGTTCCTGCATTTTGCCACTCAGGAGGACCATTTTCAATTCACGGCCTTACCCTTCGGCTTTGCCACCACGCCCAGGGTATTCACAAAGGTCATGGCGGCGATCATGGCCATTCTTCACTCCTGAGGAGTGGTCGTGTTGCCATACTTACTAGACTACATACTAGACGACCTCCTGATGAAAGGTCCGTCCTATCACGCCTGCGAAGCAAGTGTCCGCATTACCTTGGATACCATTTCACGCCTGGGCTGGCTGATCAACTTGAACAAGTCCTCCCCGTTCCAGCTTGGACATGTCCAAGTTGCTGGTCCTGCTTCCTTCATCCAAGGCCCAAGCGCTTCTGCAGGGAACCCAGACGCTTTGTCGTCCCTTTCCTCATTCCATTCGATTTGCCATGAGGATCCTGGGAAAAATGGTGGCCGCAATGGAAGCAGTTCCCTTCGCTCAACTGCACCTCTGCCACTTACAACAGGCCCTGCAGGAGTCCCTTATCCCTCGATCGACCATGTCCTCTGCCCCCGCGGATCAGGCAAGGGCCCAAATGGTGGACTTTGGAATCATCCCTCAGCCAGGGGAGGTCCTTTCTCCCAACCACTGGCTGGTGGTGACTACCGACGCCAGCCTCCTCTGTTGGGGAGCGGTATTTCGCCACCACACTGCCCAGGGGCGTTGGACCATTCGGGAGTCGAGACTTCCGATAAACATCTTGGAGATTTGAGCGATCAGATTTGCCCTGAGACGTTTCCACTTCCTCCTTGCGGGTCACCCAAATCGGATTCAGACAACGTCACAGCTGTGGCGTGCATAAACCATCGGGGAGACCCGCAGCAGAGCGGCGATGCGGGAGGTCTCCTGTTATGACCCCAATGGCAGAGGGTCTCAGAAATAATCACTAAGTCTGCAAACACAAAAAACCAGCTCATAGGGCAGTGGTAACTGGGCTGACCATATATCTAATCCTAGCACCACAAATAACAGCAGCCGGGGAACGTTCCTACGTTGATTCTAGACGTCTCGCGCCAGCCAGAGAACTAACTAACCCTAGAAGGGAAAAGAAAGACCTTTCTTGCCTCCAGAGAAATGACCCCAAAAGTTGGATACAAGCCCCCAACAAATAATAACGGTGAGGTAAGAGGAAAAGACAAACATAAGAATGAGCTAGGTGTTGCTCCCTCTGGTGGCTACTGGTGGTACTGGCTGACTTTTGTCTTGGTTTCCCAGTGCACCTGTTTCCATCAGGCAATTGGGAGTTTCCTACTTAGGCTGGCTGCTCAGTCATTCTAGTGCCGGCAATCAATGTTACCAGACCTCCTCTGTTGCTTGTTACCTGCTCCAAGTCTGCTATTCAGCTAAGTTGAATCTTTTGGCATTTTTGTTATTTGTTTTGTCCAGCATGCATTTATATTTCTTGTGCTGCTGGAAGCTCTAGTGATCAGAAATTACTACTCCGGTGTCATGAGTTGATAACGGAGCTAAGGTAATTTCTGGATGGCTGTTTAGCGTTTTGAGGTAACCGTGAAGTCCTCTTTTGTATCTTCCGCTATCTAGTTAGAGGGCCTCACTTTGCTGAATCTATATTCATACTACGTTTGTATTTTCCTCTTACCTAACCGATATTATATGTGGGGGGCTACTATAACTTTTGGGGTTTCCCTGGAGGCAAGCCAGGTCTGTGTATTCCTCTACTAGGGGTAGCTAGATCTCCGGCTGGCGCGAGGTGTCTAGGAACAACGTAGGAACACCCCCTGGCTACTTTTAGTTGCGTGTTAGGTTCAGCATCACGGTTACCTAAGATACCATCTTCCTAGAGCTAGTCCGTTTTTCCCTGTTCCTCTGCCATTGGGAATCATGTCAGTATTGCCAGCCCAAATGTATTAAAAGTATTGGCTGAAGAAAGAGAGAAAAGAGAAGTTTCTGACACTTTTTTTTTTTTTTTTTGCTCTGAGGCTCTGTCTAGCCAAAATTGCAATCTGCTGGTTTTTTTTTTTTCTCTCCTCTTAACCCCTGAATGGCTCAGATCTCAGTTGCTGAGAAATGGATATCCAGAGTTTAGCTTCAAACCTGAATACTCTTGCTTCTAAGGTTCAAAATATCCAAGACTATGTTATACATGCTCCTATGTCTGAACCCAAGATCCCTATACCTGAGTTCTTTTCTGGAGATAGATCTCATTTTTTGAATTTTAAGCACAATTGTAAATTGTATCTATCTCTGAGATCTCGCTCCGCTGGAGACCCCGCTCAACAGGTTAAAATTGTTATTTCCTTGTTGCGGGGTGACCCCCAGAATTGGGCATTTGCATTGGCACCAGGGGATCCTGCGTTGCTCAATGTGGATGCGTTTTTTCTGGCACTGGGGTTGCTCTATGAGGAACCTAATTTGGAGATTCAGGCTGAAAAGGCCTTGATGGCCCTCTCTCAAGAGCATGATGAAGCTGAAATATATTGTCAAAAATTTTGAAAATGGTCAGTGCTTACTCAGTGGAATGAGTGCGCCCTGGCGGCGAATTTCAGAGAATGTCTCTCTGACGCCGTTAAAGATGTCATGGTGGGGTTTCCTACGCCCACAGGTCTGAACGAATCCATGACTATGGCTATTCAGATTGATCGGCGTTTACGGGAGCGCAAACCTGTGCACCATTTGGCGGTGTCTTCTGAGCAGGCACCGGAGATTATGCAATGTGATAGAATTCTGTCCAGAAGTGAACGGCAGAATTATAGGCGTAAAAATGGGTTGTGCTTCTACTGCGGTGATTCTGCTCATGTTATATCAGCATGCTCTAAACGCACAAAAAAGGCTGATAAGTCTTTTGCAATTGGCACCTTACAGTCTAAGTTTATTTTGTCTGTAACTTTGATCTGTTCATTATCCTCTATTACTGTGGATGCCTATGTGGATTCTGGCGCTTCCTTGAGTCTTATGGATTGGTCCTTTGCCAGACGCTGTGGGTTTAGCCTAGAGCCATTGGAAGTTCCTATCCCTCTGAAGGGTATCGATTCCACACCTTTGGCTAGGAATAAACCACAATTCTGGACACAAGTGACTATGTGTAGTACTCCTGACCATCAGGAGGTGATTCGCTTCCTTGTGTTGCATAACTTGCATGATGTCTTAGTGCTTGGATTGCCATGGTTGCAAACTCATAATCCAGTCCTTGACTGGAAAACAATGTCTGTATTAAGCTGGGGATGTCGGGGGGCTCATGGGGAAACACCTTTGGTTTCTATTGCTTCATCTACTCCCTCTGAAATTCCAGCATTTTTGTCTGATTTTTCTGATGTTTTTGAGGAGCCTAAATTTAGTTCTCTTCCCCCCCACAGGGATTGTGATTGTGCTATAGACTTGATTCCTGGCAGCAAGTTCCCCAAGGGTCGTTTATTCAATCTGTCTGTGCCTGAGCATGCTGCTATGCGAGAGTATATTAAGGAGTCCTTGGAAAAGGGACATATCCGTCCATCCTCATCCCCTTTAGGAGCAGGTTTTTTTTTCGTGGGTAAAAAGGATGGCTCCCTGAGGCCCTGCATTGATTATCGCCTGTTGAATAAAATTACAGTCAAATACCAGTATCCTTTGCCTTTATTGACTGATTTGTTTGCTCGTATTAAAGGGGCAAAGTGGTTCTCTAAGGTTGATCTTCGGGGTGCATATAATTTGGTGCGGATTAAGCAGGGAGATGAGTGGAAAACTGCATTTAATACGCCCGAGGGCCATTTTGAGTATTTGGTGATGCCTTTTGGTCTTTCTAATGCCCCTTCAGTCTTTCAATCCTTTATGCACGATATTTTCCGTAAATATCTGGATAAATTTATGATTGTGTATTTGGATGATATTTTGATTTTTTCGGATGACTGGGAGTCGCATGTTCAACAGGTTAGGAAGGTTTTTCAGGTTTTGCGGTCCAATTCTTTGTTTGTAAAGGGTTCAAAGTGTATCTTTGGGGTTCAGAAGATCTCCTTTTTGGGGTATATTTTTTCCCCTTCTTCTGTTGAGATGGATCCTGTTAAGGTTCGGGCTATTTGTGATTGGACGCAGCCTACTTCCCTGAAGAGTCTTCAGAAGTTCTTGGGCTTTGCTAATTTCTATCGTCGATTTATAACTGGGTTTTCAAGTATTGCTAAACCTTTGACTGATTTGACTAAGAAGGGTGCTGATGTTGCCAATTGGTCCTCTGCGGCTGTGGAGGCCTTTCGGGAGCTTAAGCGCCGCTTTGCTTCTGCCCCTGTGTTGCGCCAGCCTGATGTTTCGCTCCCTTTTCAGGTTGAGGTTGATGCTTCCGAGATTGGAGCAGGGGCGGTTTTGTCACAGAGAAGTCCCGATTGCTCAGTGATGAGACCATGTGCATTTTTCTCTCGAAAGTTTTCGCCCGCAGAGCAAAATTATGATGTCGGTAATCGGGAGCTCTTGGCTATGAAGTGGGCATTTGAGGAGTGGCGTCATTGGCTTGAGGGTGCTAGACATCAGGTGGTGGTCTTGACTGATCACAAGAATCTGATTTACCTTGAGTCTGCCAGGCGTCTGAATCCCAGACAGGCGCGCTGGTCGTTGTTTTTCTCCCGGTTTAATTTTGTGGTTTCATACTTGCCTGGCTCGAAAAATGTGAAGGCAGATGCTCTTTCTAGGAGTTTTGGGCCTGACTCCTCTGGTGATTCTGAGCCTACTGGTATCCTTAAGGATGGAGTGATTTTGTCTGCTGTCTCCCCAGACTTGCGACGTGCGTTGCAGGAGTTTCAGACTGATAGGCCTGATCGTTGTCCGTCTGGGAGATTGTTTGTTCCAGATGAGTGGACCAGTAGAGTCATCTCAGAGGTTCATTCTTCTGTGTTGGCAGGCCACCCTGGAATTTTTGGTACCAGAGATTTGGTGGCCAGGTCCTTCTGGTGGCCTTCCCTGTCTCGGGATGTGCGTACCTTCGTACAGTCTTGTGATGTTTGTGCTCGGGCCAAGCCTTGCTGTTCTCGGGCTAGTGGATTATTGTTGTCCTTGCCTATTCCAAAGAGGCCGTGGACGCACATCTCTATGGACTTTATCTCGGATCTCCCGGTTTCTCAGAAGATGTCCGTCATTTGGGTGGTGTGTGACCGTTTTTCTAAGATGGTCCATTTGGTACCCTTGCCCAAGTTGCCTTCTTCATCGGAGTTGGTTCCTTTATTTTTTCAGAATGTGGTTCGTTTACATGGTATCCCGGAAAACATCGTTTCTGACAGGGGATCTCAATTTGTGTCTAGGTTCTGGCGAGCGTTCTGTGCCAGGATGGGCATTGATTTGTCTTTTTCGTCTGCGTTCCATTCAGACTAATGGCCAGACGGAGCAAACTAATCAGACCTTGGAGACTTATTTAAGGTGTTTTGTGTCTGCTGATCAGGATGATTGGGTCGCCTTTTTGCCGTTGGCCGAGTTTGCCCTCAATAATCGGGCCAGTTCTGCCACTCTGGTTTCTCCTTTCTTTTGCAATTCAGGGTTTCACCCTCGTTTTTCATCTGGCCAGGTGGAATCTTCGGATTGTCCTGGAGTGGACACTGTGGTGGATAGACTGCACCGGATTTGGAGTCATGTGGTGGACAATTTGAAGTTGTCTCAAGAGAAGACTCAGCAGTTTGCTAATCGTCATCGTCGTGAGGGTCATCGTCTCCGTGTTGGGGACTTGGTGTGGTTATCTTCTCGTTTTGTCCCTATGAAGGTCTCTTCTCCTAAGTTTAAACCTCGGTTTATAGGTCCTTATAAGATTTTGGAGATTCTTAATCCTGTATCTTTTCGTTTGGACCTACCAGCATCTTTCACCATTCATAATGTCTTCCATCGGTCGTTGTTGCGGAGGTATGAGGTGCCGGTTGTTCCTTCTGTTGAGCCTCCTGCTCCTGTGCTGGTGGAGGGTGAATCGGAGTATGTTGTGGAGAAGATTTTGGACTCTCGCATTTCCAGACGGAGACTTCAATATTTAGTTAAATGGAAGGGATACGGTCAGGAGGATAATTCTTGGGTGACTGCCTCTGATGTTCATCCCTCTGATTTGGTTCGCTCCTTTCATAGGGCGCATCCAGATCGCCCTGGTGGTTCTCATGAGGGTTCGGTGCCCCCTCCTTATGGGGGGGGGGTACTGTTGTGAATTCTGTTTTTGTGCTCCCTCTGGTGGCTACTGGTGGTACTGGCTGACTTTTGTCTTGGTTTCCCAGTGCACCTGTTTCCATCAGGCAATTGGGAGTTTCCTACTTAGGCTGGCTGCTCAGTCATTCTAGTGCCGGCAATCAATGTTACCAGACCTCCTCTGTTGCTTGTTACCTGCTCCAAGTCTGCTATTCAGCTAAGTTGAATCTTTTGGCATTTTTGTTATTTGTTTTGTCCAGCATGCATTTATATTTCTTGTGCTGCTGGAAGCTCTAGTGATCAGAAATTACTACTCCGGTGTCATGAGTTGATAACGGAGCTAAGGTAATTTCTGGATGGCTGTTTAGCGTTTTGAGGTAACCGTGAAGTCCTCTTTTGTATCTTCCGCTATCTAGTTAGAGGGCCTCACTTTGCTGAATCTATATTCATACTACGTTTGTATTTTCCTCTTACCTATTATTATATGTGGGGGGCTACTATAACTTTTAGGGTTTCCCTGGAGGCAAGCCAGGTCTGTGTATTCCTCTACTAGGGGTAGCTAGATCTCCGGCTGGCGCGAGGTGTCTAGGAACAACGTAGGAACACCCCCTGGCTACTTTTAGTTGCGTGTTAGGTTCAGCATCACGGTTACCTAAGATACCATCTTCCTAGAGCTAGTCCGTTTTTCCCTGTTCCTCTGCCATTGGGAATCATGACAGCTAGGTATTTAGCAAAGAGAGGCCCACTAGCTAATAGCAGAATATAGAAAGATAACTTATATGGTCAGCAAAAACCCTATCAAAAAATATCCACACTGGAAATTCAAGAACCCCCGAACCGTCTAACGGCCCGGGGGGAGAACACCAGCCCCCTAGAGCTTCCAGCAAGGTCAGGAATCACATTTAGTACAAGCTGGACAAAAATGAGAGCAAGCAAATAACCCAAAAAACAAAGAAGCAGGACTTAGCTTAATTTTGCACGAACCAGGACCAGCACATAGGAGTAAACAGAAAGTGTCTGAAAACAACGATGCCAGGCACTGGACTAAGGATCCAGGAGGTTTATATAGCGACACCCCTGAACTAACGACCCAGCTGGGTGCAAACTGAGGGAAGAAAATCCCAGAGTCATATCACTAGTAACCACAAGAGGGAGCCAAAAAGTCTAATTCACAACAGTCTCCCACATTCTCCGTTGGGCCGAGAACAACCACTCCATCATTTCTGCAGTGCACATTCCAGGCATCGAAAACTGGTTGGCTGACTTTCTCAGCCGTCAGGGTCTCGCCTCGGGAGAGTGGGAACTCCATCCGGAGGTCTTCCAGTAGATTTGCCTTCACTGGGGGACTCCGGACATGGATCGGATGGCGTCCAGACTGAACGCCAAAGTTCCCAACTTCATAGCACGTTCTCGGGATACCCAGGCCATTGGAGTGGACTCGCTGATATCCCCATGGCACCGGTTCCACTTCCCGTATGTGTTTCCTCCGCTTCCCTTTCTACCAAAGGTAAGCCGAAAAATCAAGATGGAAGGGGTTCCTTTGATTCTAGTCTCCCCGGATTGACATCGTCGTGCATGGTACGCGGAGCTTGTTCAACTCGTAGCCGACATTCCCTGGCGGTTACCAGACAGCCCAGATCTGCTTCGCCAAGGGCCAATCTACCACCAGAGCTCAGGGGCCCTACGTTTAACAGCTTGGCTGTGGAAACCTGGATCCTAACTCAAGCTGGTTTCTCCCAGCAAGTCATTGCCACCATGATAAGCGCTCGCATGACGTCTTCCGCTCGCATCTATCACCGCACCTGGAAAGCCTTCTTTTCTTGGTGCAGGCTCCGTGGACGTCCTCCTCTCGTTTTTTCAATCCCCTCCATTCTGGATTTTCTCCAGTCCGGTTTGGATTCCGGTCTGGCGCTCAGTTCTCTCAAGGGTCAGATCTCGGCATTATCCGTGTTGTTCCAATGCAAGATTGCTACTGACTTTCAAGTCAGGACTTTTGTTCAGGGGGTTTTCCCACGTCGTACCCCCCTATAGAATGCCCTTAGAGACTTGGGATCTCAATTTGGTCCTGGGTGTCCTTTAGGAGCCCCTTTTGAACCTCTGCAGGATGTCTCGCTGATTGTTCTCTCCTGGAAGTTCGCCTTCCTTGTGGCTATAACCTCTATCAGGCGAGTCTCAGAGTTGGCCGCACTGTCCTGCCGGGTGCCCTTCCTTTCCTTCCACCAGGACAAGGTAGTCCTGTGTCCACCTCCGGCCATTCTTCCCAAGGTGGTTTCATCCTTCCACCTTAATGAAGAAATCTTACCATGACCAGTTGGACTTGTGTGAGAATTGTTTTCTGAATTGCGTAAGAATACGTTTAGTGTGGTGTTCTTGAAGGAAATTTTTTGGGGAAGTCAGAGCGTTGCTAGGCCAAATATCGTTTTTAAAAGTTTTTTCATCATAAAAATTAGTAAGAGAATCCATAGGAAGCTTCGACCATAAGTTATATGAATCCTTGAAGTTAGGGTCAACTAGATAAGGAATGACTGCAATGGGGGTTAATGATGAAGGGAATGACTCTGATGGTAATTCATTTAAAACGGAGCGTCTGATATGCAGGGTAGCTGAGGTTATATCGTCCAGGACCAACGAATCCAACGGTTTTGAACGTGACCATAAGAATGGAATTCCCCCATTGCCCAATAGAGCCATATCCATCATGTCCGGTATACCCCTCTCGAAGCTGAGTGCAATTCTCAGCCATGTACTTAAGTGTATAATAGATATAAGGGTCAGGGACTCCCAAACCACCGCATGAAGTGGGATATGTTAACAATTTGAAGGGTAGCCTAGCTGGTTTATTTCTCCATATGCATTTAGATATTAAGGACCTTATATTTTTGAAGAAAGTAAGGGGAAGACGAATGGGGACAATACTCATACAGTATAATAATATAGGCACCAGGTATGCTTTAAATACGATGATATGTCCTATCCACGATAGAGTGGGTAAATTATACGATTTCATCAACGTGTCTAATTTCTTTAGTAAGGGTAAAAAGTTAGAACTGAATAAGTCCATGGGATCTTTGATAACCCAGACTCCAAAATATTTTATGGAGGATGCAGACCAAGAGAAGGGGGTTAGTTTACGCAAATTAGATAACCGAAAGTTTGATAAGGTAATATTGAGAGCTTCCGATTTAGCTTTAATTTTAAAATTTGATAATTTACCAAAATAATTAAGTATATTAAGGATAATAGCATCTCAATCAGATTAAGGTCAAGACTTTGCCTAGGCCACTCCAAAGTCATAATTTTGTTTTTCTTAAGCCGTTCAGAGGTGGACTTACTGTTGTGTTTTGGATCTTTCATGAGACGTACAGGAGGGCCTCCTGAAAAAATGTTCCCATTATAAGAAAGTCGGTCTCCCATAGTGTTTGCCTGTGCATTGAATGCAAGGCCTGCCCTGCCCCAAAGTTACAGGCACCAAAATAAGCCTTTGAAACAACGTAGTGGATGGCCACTTGAAAACCAAGTTCACATTATTCATTTGGTACTCCCATACTGTTTGCTTATGCATTGAATGCAAGGACTGCCCTGCAACAAATTCACACGCACCCCAATAAGCCTTTGAAATTACATACTGGATGGACACATCTAAACCATGTTCACATTTTTCATTTGGTACTCCCATACTGTTTACTTATGCATTGAATGCAAGGCCTGGACTGCACCAAAGTTACACGCACCCCAATAAGCCTTTGAGCCCACTTACTGGATATGGCCACAGGAAAACCAAGTTCACATTATTCATTTGGTACTCCCATACTGTTTGCTTATGCATTAAATGCAATGCCTGCCCTTCACCAAATTCACACGTACCCCAATAAGCCTTGGAAGAGACGTAGAGGTGGGCGGGCATCCTAAACACCCTTGCCAAAAACTAGAGTGGCTGTTGCATTACGGAATACGTTCACCCTGGTGTTCTAGTGGTGGAGTCTGAAGAGACGTGGAGGATGTCCTCCTATGAATCTTTTCCCAACCACCAACCTTTTGACACTGCTCTGGGTTCAATAGTGGTGTGCTGCGGTCCCCTAGTAATTTAGACAGGAAGGTCGAGGAGTTGTGGGAGTTTGTTGTGGCCCACTTTCAGCTTGTCCACGGCCTATGATATGATATCTATATAGACACATTCAGTGCCTGCATGCCTTGTACTGTGTGTATACTGTATATGCACATACACTCCCCTGCCTACCTAGCACTGCAATCTATACACTCCGTAATTAGTCATTACAAGGACTGTTGGTTTAGCTGTATTTGTGGATTCAACGATGGTATAGCCACACTAACTAATAAAGCACAAATCTGACTATCTCAGCAGAACCTCTTCCTACACTGTCTGATTCCAAACCTCTATGCGCCGAGCCGGGCGGCGCCAGGTCTCATATAGACCTGATGACACTGTGTGGACAGCCAATCACTAATAACACAACAAAGATGGCTGCAACATTACATTGCATGGCAGGCAATCCCTGCATGTTGATTGGTTCTGTAAAAAGCGCCAATCATGCAGGGTGGAGACCCAAGATCCCCCTGTGCAAACCTGAAAATGCTCAGTGCTCGCCATTTGCCGAGTACCGCGAGTATAGCGATGCTTGGGCGAGTACCGAGTATGCTCGCTTATCACTACAATCGACACCAAGAATGTATTACCCATCAGGTGGTACAGTTTTCTTGCCAGTGTATGGATCCCTCAGGTGTCGAAAAGTAATCCGCAAGAAGTTCACGAAACCTGGGGCCTGAAAGATCCCTGTGTGTCTGGGCAAAGCCTGTGCAATTCAGCCAGGACAGTTAGCCAATCCTCTCATCATCCAGTGACACAGGCGAATCATGTTTATGAGTAAAATTGTGTAATATTATACAGGCCTTAATGACACAGTGGACATTTTGTTCAATTAACTGTAGGGCACTAAGCAGAACCTTCCAGTTGGCAGTCGAAATGTGAAAGGCACATTTTACCAGACGCCGTGCCATACTGTGTCAGCTGAAATGCCTCATCAGCTGCAATCACAAAAGATATTGGCTGGCCAGCTGAATCCAGAAGATTTCTTGGGGTGGCACATCCAGTTTGTCCCAAGCCGCCGACCCATTAAGGAAGAGTTGAAGATCTTGGAATCTCCAGTTCTTCCATATGCCCCAATATCTGCACTGCTGACCTTGTAAATCCCCCAGACAATTTGGGAAATTACATGTCTGGTAGATCCCATTTGCAATGTGCTCCCAGTGTTTCAGGGTTGGCTCCGGCATAACTTTTTCCTTCAGACGCTCCCAGATTTGGCCACAGTTGTGCTTAACTACATTTGATATGGTAGTACATCTGAGGAGAAATTCCAAATGGGGGGAAGCATATGACTGTCCCGTAGCAACAAACCTACAAAGAAATAATTTTTTTTAGTAAGGTTACACATTGATTCAAAGTAATGGTAATCTTTTAGATGTAGGTGTTGTTAATATTTTAAAGCTTTATAGAGCTTAATATTCCATGCAAATATAGGCTTTGTGAAAAATATCAAAAATATTTTCAAACGTTCATAATAGGCAAAATTACAATTTAATAAACATACCTCAGTAAGCAGAAGTCTGTTATGACCCCAATGGCGAGGGTCTCAGAAATATCAGCAAGTCTGCGAAGTACAAAAATCCAGCTCATAGGGCAGTGGTAACTGGGTTGACCATATATCTACTCCTAACGCCAACACTAGAAGTAGCCGGGGAACATGCCTACGTTGGTCGCTAGATGTCTCGCGCCAGCCGGAGAGCTAACTACCCCTAGAAGAGGAAAACAAAGACCTCTCTTGCCTCCAGAGAAAGGACCCCAAAAGTAGGATACAAGCCCCCCACAAATAATAACGGTGAGGTAAGAGGAAATGACAAACACAGAGATGAACTAGGTTTAGCAAAGAGAGGCCCACTTACTAATATCAGAATGTAGTAAGATAACTTATATGGTCAACAAAAACCCTATCAAAAATCCACGCTGGAGATTCAAGAACCCCCGAACCGTCTAACGGCCCGGGGGGAGAACACCAGCCACCCTAGAGCTTCCAGCAAGGTCAGGATACAGATTATATACAAGCTGGACAAAAATGCAAACAAAAAACAAATAGCAAAAAGCAAGAAAGCAGACTTAGCTTAATCAAGCAGGAACCAGGATCAGTAGACAAGAGCACTACAGATTAGCTCTGATATCAACGTTGCCAGGCATTGAACTGAAGGTCCAGGGAGCTTATATAGCAACACCCCTGACCTAACGACCCAGGTGAGCATACAAGGGATGACAGACATACCCAGAGTCAAATCACTAGTAGCCACTAGAGGGAGCCAAAAGGTAAATTCACAACAGTACCCCCCCCTTAGTGAGGGGTCACCGAACCCTCACCAAGACCACCAGGGCGATCAGGATGAGCGGCGTGAAAGGCACGAACTAAATCGGCCGCATGGACATCAGAGGCGACCACCCAGGAATTATCCTCCTGACCATAGCCTTTCCACTTGACCAGGTACTGAAGCCTCCGCCTGGAGAGACGAGAATCTAAGATCTTCTCCACCACATACTCCAACTCGCCCTCATCCAACACCGGAGCAGGAGGCTCAGCAGAAGGAACCACAGGCACAACGTACCGCCGCAACAAGGACCTATGAAATACGTTGTGAATGGCAAACGACACCGGAAGATCCAGGCAAAAGGATACAGGATTAAGGATCTCCAATATCTTGTAAGGACCAATGAATCGAGGCTTAAATTTGGGAGAGGAGACCTTCATAGGAACAAATCGAGAAGACAGCCATACCAAATCCCCAACACGAAGTCGGGGACCCACACCGCGGCGGCGGTTGGCAAAACGCTGAGCCTTCTCCTGTGACAACTTCAAGTTGTCCACCACATGATTCCAGATCCGCTGCAACCTATCCACCACAGAATCCACTCCAGGACAGTCAGAAGGCTCCACATGTCCCGAGGAAAAACGAGGATGGAAACCAGAGTTGCAGAAAAATGGCGAAACCAAGGTGGCAGAACTAGCCCGATTATTAAGGGCAAATTCAGCCAACGGCAAGAAGGTCACCCAATCATCCTGATCAGAAGAGACAAAACACCTCAAATACGCCTCCAGAGTCTGATTAGTTCGTTCCGTTTGTCCGTTAGTCTGTGGATGAAAAGCGGACGAAAACGACAAATCAATGCCCATCCTGCCACAAAAGGATCGCCAGAACCTGGAAACAAACTGGGATCCTCTGTCCAACACAATATTCTCAGGAATGCCGTGCAAACGAACCACGTTCTGGAAGAACACAGGAACCAGATCAGAAGAGGAAGGCAGCTTAGGCAAAGGAACCAGATGGACCATCTTGGAGAAACGATCACATATCACCCAGATGACAGACATGCCCTGAGACACCGGAAGATCCGAAATGAAATCCATAGAGATGTGTGTCCAAGGTCTCTTCGGGACAGGCAAGGGCAAGAGCAACCCGCTGGCACGAGAACAGCAAGGCTTAGCTCGAGCAAAAGTACCACAGGACTGCACAAATGACCGCACATCCCTTGACAAGGAAGGCCACCAAAAGGACCTGGCCACCAGATCTCTGGTGCCAAAAATTCCCGGGTGCCCTGCCAACACTGAGGAATGAACCTCGGAAATGACTCTGCTGGTCCATTTAGCAGGCACAAACAATCTGTCAGGTGGACAAGAGTCAGGCCTACGAGCCTGAAATCTCTGCAACACACGTCGCAGATCTGGAGAAATAGCTGACAAGATAACTCCTTCCTTAAGAATACCCACAGGTTCAGCGACTCCAGGAGCATCAGGCACAAAGCTCCTAGACAGAGCATCGGCCTTCACATTCTTAGAACCTGGTAAATACGAGACCACAAAGTCAAAACGGGAGAAAAACAATGACCAGCGGGCCTGTCTAGGATTCAGGCGTTTAGCAGACTCGAGGTACATCAGATTTTTGTGATCAGTCAAGACCACCACACGATGCTTAGCACCCTCGAGCCAATGACGCCACTCCTCAAATGCCCACTTCATGGCCAACAACTCCCGATTGCCCACATCATAATTTCGCTCTGCCAGCGAAAACTTCCTAGAGAAAAAGGCACAAGGTCTCATAGTAGAGCAACCAGGGCCTCTCTGCGACAAAACGGCCCCTGCCCCAATCTCCGAAGCATCCACCTCAACCTGAAAGGGAAGTGAGATGTCAGGCTGGCACAAAACAGGCGCCAAAGTAAACCGGCGTTTCAACTCCTGGAAAGCCTCCACGGCAGCAGGAGCCCAGTTAGCCACATCAGAGCCTTTCTTGGTCATATCCGTCAACGGTTTAACAACGCTAGAAAAATTAGCGATAAAACGACGGTAGAAGTTAGCAAAACCCAAGAACTTCTGAAGACTCTTAACTGACGAGGGTTGAGTCCAATCATGAATAGCTCGGACCTTGACTGGGTCCATCTCCACAGCAGAAGGGGAAAAAATGAACCCTAAAAAGGGAACCTTCTGTACACCAAAGAGACACTTTGAGCCTTTAACAAACAAAGAATTTTCACGCAAAATCTTGAAAACCATCCTGACCTGCTCCACATGCGAGTCCCAATCATCAGAAAAAACCAGAATATCATCCAGATAAACGATCAAATATTTATCCAGATACTTCCGGAAAATGTCATGCATAAAGGACTGAAAAACTGAAGGTGCATTAGAGAGCCCAAATGGCATCACCAAGTACTCAAAATGACCTTCGGGCGTATTGAATGCAGTTTTCCATTCATCTCCTTGCTTAATGCGCACAAGGTTGTACGCACCACGAAGGTCTATCTTGGTGAACCACTTGGCACCTTTAATCCGGGCAAACAAGTCTGACAACAGCGGCAAAGGATACTGAAATTTGACAGTGATCTTATTTAAAAGCCGATAGTCAATACAAGGCCTCAAAGATCCGTCCTTTTTGGCCACAAAAAAGAATCCCGCACCAAGAGGGGAAGAAGAAGGACGGATATGCCCCTTCTCCAGAGACTCCTTGATATATGAACGCATCGCGGTATGTTCAGGTACCGACAGTTTAAACAGTCTTCCCTTAGGAAACTTACTGCCTGGAATCAAATCTATTGCACAGTCACATTCCCTATGAGGAGGCAATGCACTTGACCTAGACTCGCTAAAGACATCCTGATAATCAGACAAATACGCCGGAACTTCCGAAGGCGTAGAAGTAGCAATAGACACGGGCAGGGAATCTCCATGAATTCCATGACAGCCCCAACTTGACACTGACATTGCCTTCCAGTCCAAGACTGGATTATGGGTCTGTAACCATGGCAAACCCAAAACAACCAAATCATGCATCTTATGCAGAACAAGAAAACGTATCACCTCCCGATGTTCAGGAGTCATGCACATGGTAACCTGTGTCCAAAACTGTGGTTTATTTTCTGCCAATGGCGTAGCATCAATACCCCTAAGAGGGATAGGATTTTCTAATGGCTCAAGAACAAAACCGCAGCGCTTGGCAAATGACAGATCCATAAGACTCAGGGCAGCACCTGAATCCACAAACGCCATGACAGGATACGATGACCGTGAGCAAATCAAAGTTACAGATAGAATAAACTTAGGTTGCAAATTACCAATGGCGACAGGACTAACAACCTTAGTAAGACGCTTAGAGCATGCTGAGATAACATGTGTAGAATCACCACAGTAGTAACACAAGCCATTCTGGCGTCTATGAATTTTCCGCTCATTTCTAGTCAGGATTCTATCACATTGCATTAAATCAGGTGCCTGTTCAGATAACACCATGAGGGAATTTGCGGTTTTGCGCTCCCGCAACCGCCGGTCAATTTGAATTGCCAGGACCATGGAATCATTCAGACCTGTGGGAATGGGAAAACCCACCATCACATTCTTAATGGCTTCAGAAAGGCCATTTCTAAAATTTGCAGCCAATGCACACTCGTTCCACTGGGTCAGCACGGACCATTTCCGAAATTTTTGGCAATACACTTCAGCCTCGTCCCGGCCCTGAGACATAGCCAGCAAGGCTTTTTCTGCCTGAATCTCAAGATTGGGTTCCTCATAAAGCAAACCGAGCGCCAGAAAAAACGCATCAATATCAGCCAATGCCGGATCTCCTGGCGCCAGCGAGAATGCCCAATCCTGAGGGTCGCCCCGTAAAAAAGAAATAACAATTTTCACTTGCTGAGCGGAGTCTCCAGAGGAACAGGGTCTCAGGGACAAAAACAATTTACAATTATTCCTGAAATTTCTAAACTTAAATCGGTCTCCGGAAAACAGTTCAGGAATCGGTATCTTAGGTTCTGACATAGGATTTCTGGTAACATAATCTTGTATGCCCTGCACACGAGCAGCAAGCTGGTCCACACTTGTAATCAAGGTCTGGACATTCATGTCTGCAGCAATCACAAGCCACTCAGAGGTAAAGGGGAAAAGAAAAAAAAAATGAGAGAGAGAAAAAAAAAACCTCAGAACTTTCTTTCTTATAATCCCGCTTCTGCAATGCATTTAACATTTAATATGGGCCTGGCAAACTGTTATGACCCCAATGGCGAGGGTCTCAGAAATATCAGCAAGTCTGCGAAGTACAAAAATCCAGCTCATAGGGCAGTGGTAACTGGGTTGACCATATATCTACTCCTAACGCCAACACTAGAAGTAGCCGGGGAACATGCCTACGTTGGTCGCTAGATGTCTCGCGCCATCCGGAGAGCTAACTACCCCTAGAAGAGGAAAACAAAGACCTCTCTTGCCTGCAGAGAAAGGACCCCAAAAGTAGGATACAAGCCCCCCACAAATAATAACGGTGAGGTAAGAGGAAATGACAAACACAGAGATGAACTAGGTTTAGCAAAGAGAGGCCCACTTACTAATAGCAGAATGTAGTAAGATAACTTATATGGTCAACAAAAACCCTATCAAAAATCCACGCTGGAGATTCAAGAACCCCCGAACCGTCTAACGGCCTGGGGGGAGAACACCAGCCACCCTAGAGCTTCCAGCAAGGTCAGGATACAGATTATATACAAGCTGGACAAAAATGCAAACAAAAAACAAATAGCAAAAAGCAAGAAAGCAGACTTAGCTTAATCAAGCAGGAACCAGGATCAGTAGACAAGAGCACTACAGATTAGCTCTGATATCAACGTTGCCATGCATTGAACTGAAGGTCCAGGGAGCTTATATAGCAACACCCCGGACCTAACGACCCAGGTGAGCATACAAGGGATGACAGACATACCCAGAGTCAAATCACTAGTAGCCACTAGAGGGAGCCAAAAGGTAAATTCACAACAGAAGTCGTTGCGGAAACGTGAGGTTTGAAACGTTATGACTGGATGAAGCTCCGCAAGTAGTACTATGTCATAGGTCTTCAGTAACATTCTGGTGTAGGCCATACATTTATCAGGATGGCTTCTTAGATTTTCATAGAGCCTTGCAAAATGGCCTCTGGTAGGGTGGATGTGAGTAGTGGATGTACCCAAAATCTTCACCACCTATTCGGAGCAAAAACAGGTGAATAGCCAACCCCATACTCCCGGGATAACACCCAGTTAAATAAAAGCTCCTCGGTAGTATTCAAACTGAGATTCCTAGCAGCCATACTTCCTTTTGGGGGAAAAAAAATCCTGAAGAATATATGTATGTGCTCTGTATCACACATGTTGCTAAAGGGGTTTATATAGGGATTGCACTGTGCAATTCACCAAACATATCAAGTATAATTTTGCTTTTGTAACTCCTGAGAAAAACGCATGATATACCGATGTCAAACGGATGTTGCGATTAAAAAAACGCACACATCCATTTTTGAAGTCCAGATTACGGACCGTTTTTTTGCACACATATGGCTATGAGTTCTTATTGAATACATGGTTTGGACAGATGGTAGGACTATGGAAACAGGTGCACTCACAATAGAATCTCATCACGTTAAAATTAGGATATGTCCAGTGTAATAGTAGTTGGGCACAACACAGGTAGGACACAAAAGATCCAAAATATATGATGGACATTGATATATACGCATTGTACGTACAGCAAAATATTAAGGTTGGAGAACTAGGCAATGAGGGCGGGACTATCAAGGTATTTGCAGTACTTAAAGATCATATCATATTGTCAAGTACGTCATAGTTCCCAAACATTGCGGTAATACATGTGAAGGGCTGCATGCCTAAGATTTATACTATTCTATGATATTCCAAAATATAAACAATGTAAAATACATTGTGACTTAAGTAGTCAGATTGCACAATACCTATGTGGTCTAAGAGATATGTGTGGTGCCTACCTCGATGTGCGTTTCGGCGTGAGCTTTAATCGGGGTGGTGTCGGACTGGGGGGCGGTAGTTGAAAAAAGGATGGCAGCCGATGAATGTCAACCGGAAGCGCTATGACGCATCCACCGCCAAAAGGATCCGGAAGTCGACCAGCCGTATCGGGGCCCATGTAAATACACAGACGCCGGGAATCACCCGGGCCACTAGCAGCCCATGCCTAACAGTGTAGTTGTGTGTATTGGCTGCTGGCGAAAGGGAAATACTTGTATAATACTTACAGACAATCCTCTTGGTCTTTGTAAATAAATATATGTAACATTTGTCTAAAGATTTGCCTTAAACTTTTCGATAAATGAATAAATTGTGTGGTTTTATAGGCCAATTTCCATCACTACATTACTCCCTGATCAGAACCTCTGATGAATTATTACTTCCCTTACTGTAGTAAATCAAGCGACTTCTGTAGTTTTCAGGTCCTCTTATAGTCCCCATAAATATTTATAGCTATTTACTACTGTGCGTAATTGATGTTGGGAAAATATTACAATTTGAGAATCCTCAGTGGTTGATGCATTTTAATGGCTAACTGAAAAGATAAATTACAGCATTCGAGACTTCTCAGATCTGTTCATCAGATATAGAAATAACACAATCTGAAAAGTCATATTCATGCACAAGAGGACAGAGGAATACTGCAATAGCTCATTTAAGTGACATGAAGCAGAACACTCAGTGTAGGACTGGTGATAACAGTTGTGGCAATAAATATTGAACAGTTTATAGACAAGGAGTGTGAAAGTTTTATTGTCCTGTAATTGAGGTTTGTTCAGGCTGTGATGCCCCCATACGGTCAGGGGAGCAAAATCCTTCGTTGATATAGAAAGACATAAATCCATGCGACACATTCATTCCTGAACTGAGTGCGTCAAAAGTTGTCATAAATTTATACTCCCAAAATGTTTCTGTCTCTCTGAGATTTGAAATTATTTTTAATAGAAATACACTTTGAAATAGTCTTTTGTACACAGATCTGTTTTTTGGGGGCAGATGTCACATTGCCAAGGAGTTTTCTTTCTTATCCCGTTTGTAATACACACTGCACTTTATTCCTTTTTTTCCTTGCAGTTTGGAGGATCACTCCAGGAAAATGTTGCCTGGTGCAATTTTGGCATCTTGAGTTCTAGAAGTACTGATGCCTTCCTCGTCCCGACTTCCAAATACTAGGTCCTTGATCACTACCTCCTGACACTGTTGGAAAATGCCGGGTCTGGCCTGCACATCGTGAAAGCCCTTAAGTATCATACAGTACTATCTGTACGACAGGGGCGGACACAGACAGCTTGGGGCCCCTGTGCAGGAAATGTGTCTGGGCCCCCCCTCCTTTAAAGGCGACAAAGCTACATTATATATATATATATATATATATATATATATATCCACACACATACATGTATATATATTAAATAGTCTCCTTTATTATGTATATTGCCGTCCCTTATTATACAGTGCCCTCTCCTATTATGTACTGCACGGTCCCTTACATATTGGATTTTATAGAGCCCTGTGTTTTTATTACATACCGTCCTGTCTTGTTAGCTGTAAAATGCAATGATGGCTGATGGAGCATAAGAAAGCTTCTTTTGTAAAGGAGGAGCTGATGGACTGGTAGTCTGGTCACCGGCTCCTCCATCAGTAGTCATTTTATATCTAACAAGAGAGGGGACTATGTAATAAAAGAAGGCGCTGTGAATAACAAAAATATCAAGAATACACTATGTAAGAGACTGCACTGTACATAACAGCAGAGGAAGCTATATAATAAAGGAGGACATCATACATAGCTAGAGAGGATGGTACGTAATAAGGGACGGTGTTATACATAACAAAAGAGGAAACTATGTAACTAAGGATGGTTTTATACATAATGAGTACATTATACACTAAGGGACTGTGCTAAAGATAAGTGAGTACACTATATACTAAGGGACTGTGCAATACATAATACATGAGTACACTTTATACTAAGGGACTGTGTTAGACATAATAATTATCGATAATAACGTCTTCCTCAAACTACCCCTGTTCCTAAATCCATTATAAATCCCCCTTCCTCTCACCCCAATCCCCCACATCCCTCATTGTCCTCCTCCCCCCGCATCCCATTATTGCCCTCTTCCCCACCTCCTTAATTGCCCTCTTCACCACCTCCATCATTGCTTTCTCCCCACCACCCCATTATTGCCCATTCCACCACCTCCATCATTGCCTCCTCCCCACCACCCCATCATGGTCGTTTCCACTGCCACCATCATTGCCTTCTCCCCACCACCCTATCATTACCCATTCCACAACCTCCATTATTTCCTCCTCCCCACCACCCCATCATTAAACATTCCAGGACCTCCCTCATTTCCTTTTCCCCACCATCCCATTATTGCCCTTTCTACCACCCCCATAATTGCTTTCTCCCCCACCACCCCTATCATTGCCCTCTCCGTCAACCCAATCATTGCCTTCTGCCCCATCACCCCCATAATTGCCCACTCCGTCAACCCAATCATTGCCTTCTGCCCCATCATTGCCCTCTCCATCAACCCAATCATTGCCTTCTGCCTCATCACCCCCATCATTGCCCTCTCCTCCACCCAGGGCTGCCACTAGGAATTTCAGGGCCCCATGCTGTCAAAATTTTCGGGCCCCTTGAGACTCCGCTAAGGCTTCAACCCAGCTCTGCCTCCACACCTCGAACCTTCCACAGTCTCATTGCCCACTCTTGGAAAACTCCACTTCTTCACCACATCCTCACCAATCACACATTAACAGTTACCATCAAACACCAGATTACATACATAGCCTGCAGCTTTTGTTTTGGCAAAGTCAGGAGTGGAACAATCAGAGGAGAAGTATAATAGAAACACTTCCGAAATTTATCGCCGCTCCTGGTTTTGGCTTACAAATACTAATGTATAATACTGACCACATACTGAACGTATGAACGTGGCCTTAGGATAGGTGATTACTTGTTTTCACAGGAGAACAAATGTAAGTGCATCTTTTCTACTGTGTAATAGTCACAGGACAGGGAGGGGTAAAACCTCCAAGTATTTCGACTGTATTGGAAATCAATAATCTTCCCCTTATTGATATCAGTGAGAACAAGTGACCTCAATACACAACACAGTCCCCTATACCAAGACAAATAATACCAAATAAAAGCAACAAATACCGCCACACCATGACCAGACCACAAATTACCACCACATAGTGACCGAATAATATCACATACAGGGGACACATACCGCCACACCATGACTAAACCACATGTTACCACCATATAATGACCGAATATCACATACAGGAAACAAACACTGCCACACCGTGACTAGATCACATTTAACCACCACAGAGTGACCGAATAATATCACATACCAGGGACAAATACTGCCACACTGTGACCAGACCATATTATCATCATATAGTGACCGAATAATACCACATAGAAGGTAGAATTACCACCACACTATGACCAGAACACGCCATTACTGATGTAGTGATACCAAAGATGTGTATTTTTTTTGTACTTCCTAATCAGTGAAAAGGAGGGTAACTTGAACTTTTTTCATATTTTTCAAAGCATTTTTCTTTTACTTTTCTCTGTATTGTTAGTCCCGTTAGGGGGCTTGAACATTTAATAATCCGATTACTTGTGCTATATTTAGCAGTGCCACAGTATTGCTGAATATTGTAAAAATCACAATTTCCTATGAAAGTCAGCTGCAGGCTGGTTTTCACAGGAATTTGTCATGACAGGCACAGGCTGTCAACAGGCCTCTGGCCATCATGGCAACCCATCAGCTCCCCACCATCATGATACAAGAGTGCCAATGGATGCATTGATCAACACTCTCCCTTGCCGACATGCTGTAAATGCTGCTGTCACAGATCCACAGCGGTGTTTAACAGGTGAACAGTGGCTGTTAGTGACAGATGATGGCTGAATATCACTGCCATCATTTGTCAGGAAATATGCGGGATCAGCTTGCGAGCCTGCATGAAGGCAGGAAGACAACATATGATATATGCAGTATGTCATATTTCGTTAAGGGCTTATACAGTCTGGGGAGATTTTTCAAAACTAGTAGTAGGCAAAAATGATGTAGCTGCCTACAGTATATCAATGCATCAGTGTATAACTATATATATGAAGTGCACTCATAGTACATACCTATATAAAATGCATACATATACTGTAGAATATGCCCATGTATAATAAACACCTGTGTCTACTGCATATGTGACATACTATACATTAATGTATAAGGTTATGGTTCCACGGTCAGGAATCGGCAGCGCTTTGGATGCAACACATGTCCGCTCGGTCCAAAGTGCTGCTGGCTTTTGTACGAGTGATGATTCCGCATGTGTTCATTGAACACATGCAGAATCACCGCATCCTATACAGTGGACTGTGATATTTATCTTGAGGAGACTGAGCGTCTCCACAAGATAAATAGACATGCTACTGTCTAGAAAGATGCGCCGCATGTTCGTCTCCGCAGGGAAGCTGCGGGTGCCGCTGCATACTTAGTGGACATTGGATTCCTTGAAATCTCATGCACTATGCTGTAACATCCGGCTGCTGCGGATTGGATGCTGCGGATGTACACAGCATCCAATCCGCAGAGTTTACTGACAGTGGAAACATACCCTTATATGTGTTTATGTATTGAACCTGTGTGTTTAATGCAACAGATACAGTATATGTGAAAAAGTCTTCACTGGGGGATGGGCTCAGGGGTCAGTCCCAGCCTGGATCTGATACTGCAGTGATGACTGGAGTCCCGTCAGAGAATAGACCCAGTGATTTAGTGACTGTGTTCCCGAGTTCTGAGCTCTCTGGTCCCTGCTCTGTGTGGATGAAAATCCTGCACTGACCAGAGAACACAAAGCTCCGGGGTCACAGTCAGTAAATCACTGCTTCTAGTCTCTGACTGCAGCCCCTGCCTCCCCTCTTTACTCTGCAAACAATCCGTCACATTCAGACCGTTCTTTACCTCCTGTTCAGGGGGTGATTGAGGTCCTGCACACAGCTGCAGCTTCCTTCCAGGCATGAGTGTGCAGACGCCGTTCTGCACAGGCTGGAAGTGTGTGCAGGGAGAAGGGGGGAGATCTAACAACAAGCACCAGACACCAGACAGGAGGAGCAGCTGTGAAGAAGACAGGAGATGTCTCACCTCTGCGCACGGATCCTAGGCTGAAGCTGCACGCCGGCAGCTTCCTGTCTCGCACAGCCGCAGCGCGGAATGATGATGTCATTCAGCCGCTGCTGTCTGTGTGAGAAAGGAAGCAGGATGGATTCATTCCCTGCAGATCCGTTGCCATTTTCTCTTGCAGGCAGTGGAGCTGCAGGGATTGCTCCCTGCCTGCCGCACATGAGGGCAATCTGGCCAGGGGGCCCCCGGAGCCTCGGGGCCGGATAGACTGGCCAGAATGCCCTCTATATTAGCCGCCCTGCAGGGGCCCCCCAGAGCCTCCGGGCCCCGGTGCAGCCGCACCGGTTGAACCGGCGGTATGTCCGCCCATGCTGTACGATGTGCTCGCCCAACCCTTTATACCACACTTTTGTTTTCCTCATGTCACAAGGCTGAAGGACTTGATTAGGGAGATCGACTCCCCCATGTTCTTATTTTACCACAGCACACAGTCTGGTTTAGAGATCTGTGCTAGTGGTCCCTTATACAGCTGTGGACGTGCTGAGATTTACATGTATTGTGGCAAAGATAAGGACTTAAACAGCAGCAGGTTGTCCCTACATTGGGCTCTGCTCTCACCCTTTTTTAACAGTTAACCAATTAGCAACTTTGGGAGGCCTCTCTGGTTCCTCAGCACAGTATGACAAGCTGCAGGAGCTCTGACAATGTTATCTGCAGTCTTGGGGGCATCTACTTTGGGTTTCATTCTCACTAGAGTAGGTTTATTAGGGAGAAGAGTAAAATAGAGGAATGTGGCATCCTCTCTCTCAATAATGGTGTAGGAGATAAGGATGGGGTACGTAAACTCTGCTGAATGTTCGTGAAGAGCCAACAAAGTACGTTTTATGGCACCAATCTCAATATTCAGGATAATAGTAGAATTCATTATACAAAATGTTTTGGGCTTGACAGAGATCTGCTCAGAATGTGGATTAAAATGGATGGAATTGCAATGCAGGGAAGATGGGCTATAATATAATTGCAAAAGAAAGCAGTGCTTATAGTTTGCCCTCATAAGAATTTTTTTCAGAACAAGTTTCATTAACATAATTGTCTCTCTCTGGGTACGGACATTTTTAAGACCACTTTAAATTTTTCACTGCAGCCATTTGGTGAATTCAAAAAAGTTCATTTTTTTCTCATTAATGTGCACTCTGCACCCCATCTTGACTGAAAAAACAAATGTACAAATTGTTACAAAGTAAAGAAAAACTGAAATATCACATGGTCATAAGTATTCAGACCCTTTGCTCAGTATTGAGTAGAAGCCCCTTTTGAGCTAGTACAGCCATGAGTCTTCCGGAGAATGATGCAACAAGTTTTTCACACCTGGATTTATAGGGCTATAGGAAAAAGACGGTGCAGGCACCCTAACTCCGTCATCCCTTCAGGGGGTGAGGAGAGGGACCGTCCGCCTCCCTTAATCACCGCTGTCAGAGCATTGGTGATGTAGTGGAGGCCGCACGGACAGTCCATATGCGCCTGTACAGCCTAGGGTTTCGTTACCTTAGGGTTGATAGGGAAATCAGGGACCACCTTAATGTGGCCTATAATTCACATATGGGATTCTTAGGAATATGTTTTGACATGTCTGAGACTTTGCTAAGTCATACCTGCTGACAACATGATCACTGATCACCTTCGATGATTAAAGTTGTTGACGAGGGTTAGGCCTAATAAAGATAAGACTTAGACCCTTAGCCCCTGACATGGATAAACCTAAGTCACCCCTTATGTCATAGTCACCTTCTCAGAGATGTCCTTATTAGGAATTAGACCTGATGAATTATAGGATGATTTCATATGTAATAAACAGCTGATTGGTGGACATAATGTATACGCCTACTCAAAAGTGTATATAACTTCATGTCTCAATAAACTGCTTATGGCAATGATCAGATACCACATCTGTCTATGTCCATCACTCTCGAGAGAATCGACTCATTTGGAAGCCATCCAATATCCCTGAAGGGTCTGACTTGCAGACCACCCCAACATATTTGGCGTCCCTTTGGGTGGGCGGCCACAACAGCAGACCGTCAATATCTGGAAGCCGCATTTCGCAGCCCTGAGACCAGGACACACAGACAAGATCACCGGTGAAGGTAAGAACCTTAGCTTCTTACAATCTCTCTGTGTCTCCACCTGTCTCACAATCTGCAGCCGACTTCCGGGTATATTATAGTTTGGTCTATCCTTACAAGGCCGTCCGTATTGGCAAAGAACCGTAGAATATCCTAGTGATACTTAAAAGGCATATTGGATTGGTTAATTTTATGTGCTGTTATATGTCTAGGTTATGACTGAAGATTGACTGAGTGTGTGAATTTGCCCTTGGGGACACGTCTTCTCGGGAGGGAGTGATAGAGATACGGTGTAAAAGCCGGTTGAATCGGGTCAGGGTCTCTGCAGTTCCCTCCGGTGACTCTTTGGAGCATCCTGGGTCAGAGATCACGTCTGTACGTCTGTTTGTGTCCATCTGTCCTTGCACGCACAAGCTGCCCCTCCCTAGATGGTGCTGGTAGGTAGAGAGAGAATTTTAGTTGCAGTAATCTGCCTGCTGTTAGCTACTTTTGTTCTCTGGTTAGTATATAGGGTTTCTGTGTATGCCATAATAAGTCTGAAGGGGGTGCCCTTAGAAGGCCTGAGGAGGATTAGTGAGTGACGCTGCGGCGGTCACATACGGGCCAAATCACTAATCATTATATTATCCCCATGGTCGCCACACCTATTGGCTGTATGTTCACCATAGGTTGCGAAGAGGAAGAAAAAGGGGGATTACGTTTCGAGCACACCAAACACTGTGACGTAGGTGTTGGTCAAGAAGTTGCTACGAGTTAGAGGCCGTGAGGAGTGGGCACAAAAAGAGGCTACACATTAGAACAGTGAGATATCAGTGTCAGTCAGGAAGACCAGAGAACGCAGGAAAAGAGCAGGCTGAAATGGGGAATATAGACAGCAAAGAGCACAGGGAGGGGTGCAGCGCTTATGAGATAGTAAAGAAGAGGAAAGGCAAAGCTGCTGTGAAAGACTCTAGAAAGTTGTTGAAAGGTTTGGGCATGAAGAATGACCCGTTAGATTCTTTCCTTTGGAACGCAGCTTTGAAAGAGAGTCAAGGGTGGCTAACAGATAACAAGTTGTTAGTACAGGCAAGGGGCGTGGACAGATGTAGCAAACGAGTTAAAGAGAGAAGGAAGTTGGGTGAAGGTAGAAACACCGCAAGGAATGAGATACAGACAGAAAACAAAAACGCCTCCGCCATATCAACCTCATCTTACGGCTCCTGCTCTGCCAGGTCCGGAAGGGTGGGTTTGTGTGTGTGGACAGCAAAACCCCGACTGGCGTGAACAATGTTCTGCCTGCGGGAGAGCGAGACCCTACGGGGTGACAGGACTTTATCCTGTCCTACACACCCACACTGCAGTACTGGACCCTGGGCGCAATGTGACAATAAAAACAGAAGGAAATGTAGGCACATCAGTAGATTACGAAGACGATCAACCATCAGCATTAGGCCAACCTCCAGTTCTCCACACCCTGGACGAAACTGGTACTGCTGCAGCAACATCCACCCCCAGACGTCCAACTGCACCCTTCACTGCCACGACTGTCTCCCATTACAAACCATGGGGCCCAAAAGACCACATGACACTGGTCAAGGACGCACCAGACCCATATGACTTGCCCATGGCCTTCTACAGATGGATGGTAGGACTGAACAATACCTACACATGCACTTGGGGAGATCTAGAGTCCATCTTAAGAGGGAAAATTGGGGACGCAAGAATGGAGTCAGTTCTGGATGCAATAAATAGGGCAGGGAGAGGATATGGTTTAGAATGAGAATTGGGAGCACAGTATGTCAGGACTGTGGAATCAGGGCTGCACTTTCTACACGGACTACATGCATGGTGTCAGGCACGGGTGGGGGAATCCACAATCTCTCTGCTAGACATAGTACAAGGTCCAAATGACACAGTGGAACACTTCTGGGGGAACTTGAAACTGCGACACGCAGATTTGGGCTATGAGAGCATGGGGGAGGCAGGTAGGAAACTGTTCCATGGAGCATTCATGGCAGGGCTTAAGCCACAGCTCAGGCAGAAGGTCCAGGCAGCTAAGCCCGACTGGAGAATATGCCAGATTGAGGAGTTGGTGCGGGTGGCAAAAGGGGTGGAATTGGATCAGAAGGCAAAGCCAGTACAGATACATTATGCTTCCAATAACGTTCAAGGGGACGGGACAAATTCTGCCAGAACAGACCGACGACAAATTAAGTGCTACAACTGTGGGAAGAGGGGGCACATTAGCCGTCAGTGTAGGGCACCTAGGAAAGAGACTCAGCCCAAGACGGACGCCCCAGCCCAGAACCCACAATAGGAAACAGGCAACCCCGTAGCCATCTACCCCCTTAGGGCACGCACACAGACAAGCCCACAAGGGGTAGTCCCAGTACATCTCCCAGATGGTAGAAAAATCCCATTCCTGGTGGATACGGGGGCAGCCAAAACAGTAATCCGCCAGGAACATGTCACATCATCAGACATATTAGATGACACCCTCTACACTCAAGGCTTTGAGGGATTGATCCAAGAATGCAAACTGACTAAACCACTGCCCCCCCGTTTAGTTGACCACACTTGCCTTGCCAGACTACTGATCAGTGACAAGTCACCTGTCAATCTGCTAGGTTCTGACGTACTACAGGCAATACAAGCACATATCATGTACGAACCTGACGGTACTGTTAAGTTGACAGCTGGGATCCCAGAATCCGCACTGTGTACAGTGCTAGCGTGCCTGCATGTGACAGACTCCCTCTCCCCTCCTGAAGCAAACGAGTCGCTGGCACAGGTCCCAGATGTGCTGTGGGCAAAGTCCAAGACTGATATCGGACATATGCCTGTTCCTCCGGTAATGATTAACTTGAAGCCAGGGGCGCAGCCTCCGCAAGTTAGGCAGTACCCTCTAAGTTCTGCTCAGGAAGAAGCAATAGGGAAGAATATTACAGATCTAATTGATTCTGGGGCCATAAAACCTACAAAGTCTGTAGCGAACACTCCCTTATTTCCAGTAAAGAAAAAGGGTAGGAAAGGGGAGCCGGTCACCTACAGAATGGTCCATGACCTTAGAGCCATAAACGCAGTCACTGAATTACTCACACCAGTGGTACCGAACCCGCACACCATCATGTCACAAATCCCGACAACTGCAGCTTGTTTCACCTGCATTGACCTTGCAAATGCTTACTTTTCTGTGCCTTTACACCAGGACTGTCAATATCTTTTTGCTTTCACTTTCAGGGGCCAGCAGTATACTTGGATGGTGCTACCGCAGGGGGCTCACAACTCTCCAACCTTGTATACGGCTGCTTTGCAACTTGTTTTGCAGGACTGGATCATTCCACATGCTGAGGTAGTCCTCCTCCAGTATGTGGATGATCTTCTCCTTTGTGCCCCAAACAGAGATGTATGCTGTGAAGCTACAATCTCACTGCTCCTGCACCTTGCTTCCAAAGGGTGTAAAGCTTCGAGAGAAAAGTTACAGTTTTGTCAGTTAAAGGTTGTATTTCTGGGACATTGCATATCACAGGGAGCACGCCACCTAACTGAGGACAGGAAAAAGGCAATCCAACTGCTAACGCCTCCCACAGGCGTCCAACATCTCCGCACCTTCTTGGGTCTGGCATCATATTGTAGGCCTTGGATTCGCTCTGCATCCATTCTCATGCAGCCACTCTATGATTGTCTGCCCACACAGCCTTTTCTCCTCAGTCAGGAAGCCTTAGACAGTTTCTACTCACTCAAACTAGCAATTGTCTCTGCTCCAGCCCTAGGCACCCCAGATTATGCAAAACTTTTTCTTTTGTACTGCACAGAAATGCAGGGACATGCTACAGGGGTCCTAGCCCAGAAACATGGCCAGCAGAACAGGCCTGTTGCATACTACTCTGCCCGGTTAGATCCTGTTGCTAGAGGAGCCCCATCATGTGTTCGAGCAGTAGCGGCAGTCTCACTTCTGCTAGACAAGGCCTCAGAGATTGTGCTTGACTACCAAGTCACTGTCTACACTCCACATGATCTACACAGCATACTCAGCCAGGTCCAACCTAAGCACATTGCCGTAGCCAGACACCTCAGACTGCAATGTGCACTCCTAATGCCTCCCAATGTCACATTAAAAAGATGCATGACTTTGAACCCAGCTACTCTCATTCCAATTGATGTAGTGGATTCAAAAGGGGGGGAAAAGGAGGAAGGCCAAGGAAAACCACTGTTTTTGCAAAATTTGACAGAAGAAGAGCTATTTGATGCATACCATGAGCATGACTGTATAGCCCTTATGGCTCAGGAAACTGCAGGGTTTTCACATGTTTCTGATGTACCTCTCACTAATCCAGATGTTGAGCTTTTTGTAGATGGTTCAAGGAGCATCGGTGAGGATGGCCGGTTCTACACTGGGTATGCAGTGGTCACACAGCATGGGGTAGTAAAAGCTGAACCACTCCCTCCTCATATGTCGGCGCAGGAGGCGGAGCTGACGGCACTTATTGAAGCGCTTAAAGGGGCTGAAGGTAAACGCTACACCATTTACACAGACTCCAGGTACGGTTTTGGAGTCGCACATGACTACGGCCCCATATGGAGGGCAAGAGACTTTCTTACATCAACAGGTACTCCTATTAAGCATGGGCACCTCATCAAGCAGCTAATGGATGCACTACTACTTCCAAAGGAGGTTGCCATAGTTAAGGTAAAGGCACACACCAGGCTTGCGACCAACGAAGCACGAGGCAACGACAAAGCAGACAGGGCAGCCAAGGAAGCTGCAAGGAAGCCACGGCGACATGAGACCCCTGCGGCCACCCCACTGATCATGGTAAGCACTGAGTGTAACCAGTTGGACTTGAGTATCTTACAGGCTCTGACTCGGCAAGCCACCGGGGAAGAGAAAAAGGTCTGGTCGAAGGCTGGAGCTCAGGAGCACAGAGGTTTGTGGAAGGTGGGACAGCAGGTGTGTCTGCCAAGATATCTGTATCCTGCAATGGCCCAAGCGGCCCACGGTCCAACACACCTGTCTAAGAACGGCATGTGTGCTCTGGTGGAGAAGCAATGGGTCGCACCTGGTTTCACAATGGTTGCTACTAGGTTTACACAGGCATGTCTCACATGTGCACAACACAATCCAGGAAGTGTAGTGAAAGTACCACAGAAACACACACCTAAGCCCCTCTACCCGTTTCAACGACTGCAGATTGAATTCATACAGCTTCCCAAGGTAGGAACGTATGAATATTGTCTTGTGTGTGTTGACCTCTTCTCAGGGTGGCCGGAAGCTTTCCCGATGCCAAAAGCTACTGCACGAGCCACTGCAAAGAAATTGATGTCAGAAGTCTTCTGTAGATTCGGACTGCCTGAAACCATAGAATCTGACAGAGGTACCCATTTCACTGGAGAGGTAATGCAAAATGTCATGCAAATGTTAGGGGTTACACAGGCGTTTCACACCCCCTATAGACCACAAGCTAGTGGCAAGGTAGAACGGCTAAATGGTACACTTAAGCTAAAAATTCAGAAAGCAAGTGAGGAATTGGGGAAGCCATGGACAGAGTGTTTGCCTTTAGCTCTGTTCTCCATCAGGTACACGCCTAACAGGAAGACAAAGGTGTCCCCCTTTGAGGTTCTGTTTGGGTCAGCACCAAGACTAGGCCTGTACTTCCCACAGACACTGCAGCTTCAGTGTGACAGCCTTACCAGCTATGTCCAGAGCCTTCAAAAGAGGCTCTCATTCGTGCATAAACAAGTGTTTGATTCTATTCCAGACCCAGAGAGCCGAGAGGGAACTCACTCTCTACAGCCTGGAGATTGGGTGGTGGTCAAAAGACACACGAGGAAGCCTCTGGAGCCGAGGTTTGATGGCCCCTTCCAAGTCCTCCTCACCACAGCCACATCAGTGAAGCTTGAGGGGAAGCCCACCTGGATCCATGCAAGCCACTGCAAGATCCTGGAACGGAAGAGTGACCATCCTGCTCCTGATGATGCTGATGACCCTTCCCCAGAGAAGACAGACGGCTCAGACAAGCCAGCGCAACACTGATAATAAAATAGCCCCGCCTAGACTTGACTTTGTGAAAAATGTGGACTGGATACACTACATTTGTTATAATCGACAAAGATTTCTAAAGTATACTAGGGAAGCATTGACAAACCTGGTAAAACACTCCACAGACAAATAAAGATGCCATCAGTTAAAATCACACACATAAAAATTGACACTAATGAATATATGAAATTCTGTGATTGAGAATAGGATATGATCTCCCCATCCTATGGGGGATTCGGCCGAAGAATTGACAAGAAAGTCCGACATTGGCACTAGGCCAGTGACAGCACCTGTAGGTTAGGGGTAGAATCATATCTAATCTCAAAAGGGGGGACTGATAGGGAAATCAGGGACCACCTTAATGTGGCCTATAATTCACATATGGGATTCTTAGGAATATGTTTTGACATGTCTGAGACTTTGCTAAGTCATACCTGCTGACAACGTGATCACTGATCACCTTCGATGATTAAAGTTGTTGACGAGGGTTAGGCCTAATAAAGATAAGACTTAGACCCTTAGCCCCTGACATGGATAAACCTAAGTCACCCCTTATGTCATAGTCACCTTCTCAGAGATGTCCTTATTAGGAATTAGACCTGATGAATTATAGGATGATTTCATATGTAATAAACAGCTGATTGGTGGACATAATGTATACGCCTACTCAAAAGTGTATATAACTTCATGTCTCAATAAACTGCTTATGGCAATGATCAGATACCACATCTGTCTATGTCCATCACTCTCGAGAGAATCGACTCATTTGGAAGCCATCCAATATCCCTGAAGGGTCTGACTTGCAGACCACCCCAACAGGGTGGTCAGGGGCTAAGTCCGGCAAGTGGTCTCACATTGCGGGAAAGGATACGTGGAGGCGACACTCCACGTGCTCGTCCATTGTTGGTTTGGGGAGATCGGACCCTTTCAAAAAGGGTCCGTCGCCCCTCTCGTCTTTAAGGCAAAAATACGGGAGGTCTGTAAACCAGACCTGTGCCTCCTTCAGACACTAAGCATGAACTAGGTCTGCCTGCAGCCAGTGTCAGGGTATATACGACGGAAAAGGAGCTAATTTTCTTCTATGTTTACTTATTGTCAGCCTCCTGGCGGCAGTAGCATACACCCACAGTCCTGTGTCCCCCAATCAGACAAAGGAGAAAAAATTGTTCTGGTAATGCAGGTGTAAGTGAAAACAGCATTCCTTTAGGGGAATCCCCAATATATTAGCTCCTCAAAGTCACTTCAAAACTGAATAGCTCCCCAAAAAAGGAGTTCTGCACATTGCCCTAAAATAAGGAAAAATTACTAAACTACTAAACTTTTAATCCTTCAAACAAAATAAAAGGATGATTGAAAAATTACTGACATAGAAGACATAAGGTAAATGTTTTTGTAAGTTTTTTTATGTAGTATAACTACACGGTTTACAGGTATAAAGATTCAAAGCTGGAACTTTGCATATTTTTAATTATTACCAAAATAAAGCACAACATATAGGGAAAATAACATTTTAAGAATAATTGAGATATGAGACATTCCATCGTTATTACCGCAAAAAGTGACATTTCAGATTTCAAAAATTGGGCTTGGTCACTAAAGGATTACAATGCCTCCTTCCCAATGTGAGTTTTCTGATGTCTAACAAGTTGAGACTTAAATAAAAAAAAAATCCCACATTCAGGTCATGAAAATAGCTTATCTCCTGTGTGAATTCTCTCATGTGTAACAAGATTAGATTTTGCAGAAAAACATTTCCCACATTCTGAACATGAAAATGGCTTCTCTCCTGTGTGAACTCTCTCATGTCTAACAAGATGTGATTTATCTTTAAAACATTTTCCACATTCCGAACATGAAAATGGCTTCTCTCCTGTGTGAACTCTCTCATGTGTAACAAGATGTGATTTTTCAGTAAAACATTTTCCCCATTCTGAACATGAAAATGGCCTCTCTCCTGTGTGAAATTTCTCATGTGTAACAAGAGTAGATTTGTCTTTAAAACATTTCCCACATTCTGAACATGAAAATGGTTTCTCTCCTGTGTGAACTCTCTCTTGTGTAACAAGAGTTGACTTTTGAGTAAAACATTTTCCACATTCTGAACATGAAAATGGCCTCTCTCCTGTGTGAAATCTCACATGTGTAACAAGTGAAGATTCGTTTTTAAAACATATTCCACATTCTGAACATGAAAATGGC